>NC_065511.1:6804554-6847969 GCF_006386435.1 Epinephelus moara
AAATAAACTAATCTAAACTAAAACTAAACATTATTCATCCCGTTATGCGTTGCCACGCATGTTTCCTCCTCCTGCAGCTGCCACGGTGTTGGCCTTTTCTGTAATGTTGCTTTTCTCCTCATATTTTAGCAGAATTAATCTCTGATCCTCACATGAGAAATACTTTTTTTTCCCTCATACGGTGCTCTGTGAGGACGCTCAGTGACACTGCGCTTCTCTCATGATTGTGATTGGTCCGCTGCGTGCACGTTGATGGCTCTTGATAAAGCAACCCTGGGTTGAGTTACCGAGTTGATATCCAGCGTCGTGATACCGATTATCCTGATTGCCATTGTTAGGGTTAGTCAACCCAGGATAGGTCTGGGTAACCCAGGAAAGGTTGATCTCGCTTCGTGATACAGGCCCTAGGAGAGGCAGATGGATGCTGACCATAGAACCTGGTTGTGCTCAAAGTTTCTGCTTCCTAAAAGGAGATTTTTTTTGCCATTGTTGCCTAAGTACTTGCTCATGGTGAGAACATTAAAGAGTATGTACTCGCCCTGCTCTGTATGAAGAGTGTCCTCAGATAACTTTTCTTATGATTTGGCGCATTGTAAATAAAACTGATTTGACTAAAACATGTGAATCTTGAATCCACTGCATTTCACTGCAGCCGAACTGGTAGCATAGTATCTCCAAAAAATACTATGCTATACTATACCACAGCATTTAAGTGGAAATTGTTTGACACTGAGAGTAGCAACAGCTCGTCTAATGTCTACCTTTACAACTAACCCTACTACTACCATTGCCACTGTTGCTACTGTTAGGCCTATGAATATCTGTCAATTTATAAGTAAATATAGTTCTTAAAATGATTAGTAAGTTGATTTGACTCTTGTGATTGTCACCTTCGTTGAGGTTTTAGGATGGTTGGGTCCTGTTTTGAAGTTACATTGTAACTGCGTCACAATCATACACTTATACTGTGAATATTTCAGCATGAGGATGTAAGGGAAAGCCTTAGTGTTCAGGTGCAGCATGATGCTGGTGTTGCCACAGGGTGTCCATGGAAGTAAAAAACATTTTTTGTTGTAATCACTCTGCACTCAGAGACTGTTTGGCATCATGTCGACATCCAAAAGTGTAATATTCTCTTAATGATAACTCAGTTGGAGAGTTTTCACTTTCATCCATAAAGGGGAGGAAGCCATCCAAAAACACAAGGACAAAGGACTCACTAATTAATGTTATCGACTGTTTTTTGGCTGCAAGGTGAGCCTCTGTGGCACTTTGCCACTCTTCGGCAATAGGAGGCGCCACTCTGTGACTGCCTCTCAGCCTGCGTTAGGGGGAAGATTTCAGACATGACTGACAGGGAATTGGCTGGATGAGATATGGAGCATTCTGCTTCTAACGTTGGGAATGTCTCTTAAGGTTTCAAGGGAAATGTTTCTGGCAGTGCTCCTTCCCTCCAACACACAGCCTAGCCAGACACAGTCATGGGCAGCTGGGCTAAATCCAGACACCCGGAGTAAACAGCATTTGTAATGGGATATTAGCCTGAGCTGTTCCCTCATTTGGAGTGTCTGTCTCATTTCATGGCTGACATCTGAGAGCTGCAGAGGTGTATTTCAGGCGGGGAGCATCCACCTTAATCCGCTGGATCTAATCACTCCTGGCATCTGTCAGTCACACTCTGATGATCAGAGCCAAATGTAACGGCATCTGGAGAGTGCAGGTGTGAATACGCAGGTAATGGCCGCAATAAAGGAACGTGATGTAACCTTTACCCCACTGGAGAGCCACAAAACGCACTCTGAGGTGGCATAGAGGACTCTGTAATGATATTCACAGCTACTCAAACAGACACAGTAATGGGCTCTTTATATTCTCTGACAACAACTGGCACAGGACGTGGATGAGACCTTTGTCGTCCCCTGTGACAGTTAAAGCCAGAGGTTGGAATTTATTTATGAATATTTATGAACAAACAGCCAGGGCAATAAAAAAAGAGCAATGGAACAAGTTTGTAGAGTATTTTCTTTTTTTCTCTTCGTTTACAAGCAGGTAAAGCAACATACGGTACAGGGACATCCACTCTAAAATGTGGTATTTTCTTGCTGTCGGGTGGAAACCTTGTATCTCCATATTACATAATTTCTTTCATTTATTTTTCACAAAATCAATGCTTTTGGTCAACCTGTATATCTGTATGTGGGATTTACCAACATGGTCTCACCCCGAAGTTGTTGAAATGTGGTGCTTGGTCAGTGACTTTTGCAGTAGCTACTGTAACTGACTACTGCACTGTAACCAGTGCAGTAGTCAGTTACAGTGGCTACTGCACTGCACTAAATGTATGTATCTTTATGTTTAATGCTCTTTGCTGTTGTTTGTCTTTGTTGTTGATTCTCATCTTTTGCTTTGCTGTGTTAATTACAGTCAAATAAATAAGAGTTACTCTAAGTGTGAGTGTAAATACCACACTGCACTTTGAGCATGATATTTTGTATTCATATGAATCTGCACAGTAACTTATATTTAAATGTACTGCAGTGAAAAGTACAATATTTACCACCAAAATGTAGTGGAGTAGCAAGAAAGTCTCAAACACATACACACATGCTAACTCTTTATCAGTGTCTTATACAATGTAAAATACTACTTAGACTTCATTACTCCAAGGTAAAAATACGCTGCATACTGTATATCCAAACTGAATAGAGTGTGCCAGGGCTGACATCAAAACCCGGAAGTTTAGCATCACGCTGGTTCCCGTTAGAGAAAGTGAATGTGATTTTTGCATTGCATTTTGGATTATGTCAGAAAATAAGCTCTGTGGCTAACATAAGTTTATGATACTTACAGGTTTTGTTCAGCGAGATAATCTTGACATGTGAACACCTTTCATACCGCATTTGAAGCTTAAATGCGATCGCCAGAAGTAAAAAGCTAACATTAGGCTTTAACGGACTACATGACTACTCCACGGTCGCATGACTCTTGACGTCACCGCCACTAAGCTTTCAGCTGATTTCGGCCGCTTTATTTTAAAAACATTGTATAATGGGGAAATCAGACTGTTTAAGCTAAATAAGAAGCTGTAATGGCGGACTGCCAGCACTCTCGCCTGTTCGGGGGTGATGACGTTTAATGTCCCCGACAGGGTTTGTAGTCGTATTGAGCATCTTGTTAGCAACCGCCTTTTTTACGACACGTAAAAGCTTCAAAATTCACAAGTAGGGTATTTACTGACGTGTTTTATGTCGTAGAACAAAACCTGAAACTCCCTGAAGCTTTTGTTAATCACAGACCTTATTTGAGGCATTTTACCAAAATCCCATTCAAAAAACGTATTGACTTTTAGACAAGAGAACCGGAAGTGCTAAAAGCGCTAACGGAGTTCCAGGTTTACTGGCACACTCTATACCCAAGTGTGATAAGTGTCATTCATCAGACGCAACTCTTTTTCATAGCTTTGTATAAAATCCCAATGTTGCATCTTTTTGGTCTGATATCTTATGCAACATCTTAGAAATGATTAATATTCCACTACAGCCAGAACCTTTATGAATCATTCTAGGTATTTCTAAAGCATTAAGAAGACTCACCACAGCCCAACAACAATTCCTCTGAAGCTGCTACTTATGTCATGGAAAGGAACAATGGTTCATACCACCAGTATGTGGCTACTATGTGCTTGATCTAACCACTATATCACATTTGAAAAAAATAAGATATGTCTTACAGGACAGACTTCCACTATATAACACACAGTTTGCACAAAGAAGTTCCTGAGTTGTAGCCTGTACTTTTAACACTGTTTCATTTTAATTAATAAGTTAAAGAGTGAGAGAAGGGGTGAGGTGAGGACAGGGAAAAAGAAGAGCTTTAGGAAGATAAGAAGACTAAGGGGGAAGATACTGGTAGGAAATCATTGTTTCTAGACTGCCTCATCTGAGATACCTTCCTATTCTTAGATTTAGATTAATTTGATGCCTTCTTTTATTTAATATATACTCATTTATTTTATTTGATAAAGTTTTATTTATTTATTTCAATTATGTATTTCTTTTAGCATGGGAGAATTTCCTTTCCCTTTTTCCTTGCTTATTTATAATACTATTCCAATCTCATATTACAGTCCTAAACAGTATCTTCTACATCATCTGTTGTGTATTATTTCCAAACCATTTTCCAGAAAAAATGTTCGCAATGTATTTCTGCAAACCATGGGTACGTTACATTTGTACTAATTACATAGCAAATACTACGAGATACATGGAGAGCCAGCTGAATATGTGGTAAAGTATAGGTAATGGATACAAACATCTTGTACTTTGTAATAGCTCATAACAAGAGGTTCCACATACTCTGACTAATAACAAACTCACTGGACTTCAAGTGACAGTTTTGATATTGACATTGTAAGTTGCTGCAAAACGAAACATTTGCAAGCTATTATGTAGCAGATACTTTAAAACTTTATATTTGAACAGCGAATCGGTTGGTGTGTGGTTAAGGCACATAACCTTTTGGTTATTGCTAGGAAGAGATCATGTTTTGGCATGAAATACCCACTTTTGCTAGTTCAAAAGCTGCTGGAATGGGTCGGAATGGGTGGCTAAGAAACAGCCAAGTTCGATTATTGGTCAAACAGTAGTCAACAGGCCAATGCATTACAACTTTCACAAGCCCCTCCACCTCCCAACAACAGAGTCAGCTCATATACTACATCCCTTTAGAAATGTTCATATGAGATTTGCAAAAATGTAAAATGTCAACATTTTCTTCAGGGGCCTGGGCTGATTATTTCATAATTATTTTTTGTAATTGGAAATCAGCATAGACACAACAAAGTGCTGTATGTATACTATTCTTTGGCTCGACAAAAATATTTTAAACAAAATGTTGTGGAGGCGAAGCATAAAAAGGCATAAATTAAAATACTCGAAGTAAAAGTTGCAACCTGGACTCACTCCGAAGTCGTCGAATACCGGTGCTTGGTCAGTGACCTCTGCCATCAGACACTGCTGAAAAAAAAAGTCATCCTTTCACATCAGCATGATACACAGCCGATGGCCGATATTCTGTAATGGTGCCTGGTTGCATCAGTGGGAAACATGGCAAGGCAACAAGGTAAGTGGGCGAATGTCTGAGTACGGTGGACGGGAGGGGTGGTGAATGTGTCCAACAACCACCACCACCATCTCTTCCTGTATGAATGTATAGCCAAACCCTGTTCTTTTTTCCTAAACCCAACCATGTGCATATGTTGGCTAAACGTAACCACATGCGTTTGTTGTTGAAGGAAAAAAACGTCAATTCCCAGTGTTGTAACAACGTAGTGCATTTATTTTGAAAGAGACTGTATGCAAACTGTACATTTCCGGTGAAAACAGATGTGTGTATTGGAAAACAGATAATGCATGTAACAGGCTGAAGTTGACACGGTGTCCCAGAACGTCAACAACCAATGCATCAAGGCTACTCTGCACATCATATCTCCATGACCAAACATTGATATGTGATGAGGTCAGAGTGAGAATGTGCTGAAAGTTCAATACATGAGGTCTAAAGCACTTAGCTATTTTTCACCACTGGATATCCCTGTCTAATTTCTTGGAGTACTTATTAATAGAAGCCAACAAAGACAAGTCCTCCAAATGAAACGGCAAGAAAAACATTGTATTTAGTGACCTGAAGCCCCTAAATGAATGACAGTATTGATGATCAGTGCCTTTCAAACGGTTTCAAGTGACTGTCCAAAAAATATTCATATACGTGTTTTCTGATCTCTGACTGTGGATGGGGTTTGGTAAGATTCAGGCACAGAAAGGTTTGACGTTTTGTGGACCCATCCACTCACTCTGACCTCCTAACTCTGTGGACTTTGTGACTCTGTAATCACACCAACTCCTCCTTGGATGGATAAAAGTCTCAATACACACAGATGCTAGAGGTCTGAAATGAATGAAAGTAATCATATACTGTATCATTACATGGCACCTGCTGAAATGAATAATGGTCTTGTTTACTTGGAAGGACTGAAAAGAAGTCTACTGGGCAGAGCTGCACCCCAGAAATGTTTCATTGTGGTGTCCAGATGGGGCCACTGAAAATCTTGGGGTGGCACACCAAAATCAAAAGCCATAACTGAATTTCAGAAATTCTATTATGCTGTTGTAGTATATAGGCTAGTTGAAAACTATGTCAGCACAAGAGTTAAGAAATCACTGACTGATAGGTAATTAATTTGTCTTCACATAGGCTGGTTGCCCTTTTCCTTAAAAAGACAAATAATTGTAAGGAACAAAACATTTACAGGGAGCAAGCCTTCTCAGATTTAGGAGAGGCTGGTAGGTGCCCATACAACCAATTTTCATCCAGATATCTTGAAGCTGTTCCTGCGACTACATTTTGCCTAGTTTTGGAGCATTATTTAGCCTACTTCACATCAAGTTATGCCAACATGGCTGGTACCAAGGGATGCCTTAGATTGTCTGGTTTCACAAGATAGCTTTACCTTTGTGCTTGCTTGAAGATGCACCACAGCCTCTTAAAGACAGTAACGTTGGCCATCAATTTTCCTGCCCTGTCAGACTTTGATTTAGCGATCTCTACAATTATTTTAATAGGTGCAATGTTATTGTAACTGATGGCCCAGGACTCCTAAAATAAGACCCACGTTGTAATAAACCAGGATTATTCTTATTAACAAACTGATAAAGTTCTGAAAACTACAATGTATGAATAATTATCAGTAAGAAAAGTTTTTCATTTGGAACAGAAATGGTTTTGTCTGCCACATTCAGAGTCAAACTATTTCTCCTCTCTTTGTCTTTCTGCTCTCTTTTTCCTCTCTTCTCCATCCTTGTCTCCTGAATTTCACAAGTGCTCCTGCTGGGACAATCAATCCTTAATCACCCCTCCCTACTGCAGCCAGTGAGACAACTCAATCGGCGCTAAGATATGCTAATCTTATTCCTCAGATGATTACACCATGGAGTCAACATTGATCTTCCATGACCTCAGAAAAACACTGGCCTTCCAGTCAAAAAGACTGATGGTGATGCGCGTTGTTGTGTGTGCAGTGGGGGTAATGCCTCCGCCGTGGATCAGCGTGTGGCTGAACTGCTGTGATCTATTTCAGAGCAATGAGACACTGGACAGGCACAGCGGACTGATAAAGGCAGGTGCTGTAAACCAGTGTGGACTGAAGGAGCTGAGATATCGCAGCAATACACAAAATAAAGAAAATGGAGCATTTTCATGGCACAAAAAGATTCAGTTGGGGTGGAGAAGCATTTAGATCATCATGGGACATTATAACACTCTAGGGAAATTGAGACTGATGAAATGTGTCTAAACAGGACTGTCCCTCGAAATATGGCAAATGTCTGAACATTTTGTCAGAATAATGTGGTAAATATGTAAAGGAGAAGAAGTTTAAGCAACAGAAATATTACGTAGATATTATCATATTCTACAATGTATATGGGAGTGTTCACTAATAAAATCATTCATGATTAAGGATATGGAATTCCTGGGTAAACAGTTTGGTTCAGTAAACCGTTTGACTCCTGCTTTGTTTTTGTTGTCAAGAACAGATACTTCAGTACCAAATTGATGCCAGAACTCTGCAAACGTGACAATGCTTATTTTCCTCGGGTACCATAGGGACTTCTGGATCTGATAAGGCAGCATAAATGCATACAAGTGTTCTCGTCTGACATTAAATGCCAAAGAAAGGAGGAAAAACCCCTAACAGCATGGAAAAATATCACATGCAAAATGGCGACGAGTGCAGCAGCAGCGACAGCTCCACCTCAGCTCCTTGAACAGAAAAGTGTTTTTTTTTTTTTTTTTCTGAGGCCAGTATATGTATGTACCCATCCACTTCCCCTTCCCCTTCCCCCTGCCCTACAAAGCCTTTCTTGCTCTTTACACTACATCAGTTGCTCTCAGCATTAAGTATTGCCACAGATAGGTTTACATTTAACTTAGTTGAAAGCCTGGTGATGCCCATAAAGATGCTAAAGGGTGCCTTTGGCATTTATATAACATACCAAGGGTTGTAACTAACCCTTGGTATTTGACAAACTGGGGATAAGAGAGGGCTGTCTATTTTTGCGCTGAGAGCTGCATGTTTAGCATTTTTTCTGGTTTTCAAGAGTTGAAAAATGTTCAACCTTGGGTAAAACGTGCACTCACCACTGTCACATTTTATCCAATCACAAAGCCTACCACAACAACGGAGGAGAAACATGTTTATGTACTGTAGGCTATATATTAATATATCTTTCCTTGCCCACAAAATCTCATGATCCTGCAAAGACTAGTACTTTGTGTTTGAGGCAGAGCATGACGAATAAATAATAAAACTTGACTTAATTTAAATCTAAACCTTTTTAGTAAAGGAGTGTATGTTCAGGTACATAGGATTCATTGTTTTGTTTTTTACTGTTGTATTGAATTGGCTATTGAGAATCATGGAATTTCACTGGCATTGGTAGCGACTACTAAATTTCTAGTATCATGACAAACCTAGTTTGTTTGACCAAACAAATTACATTGTGCATTTTCACTCACCATAGTGAGTATGATTGCAGCTTCCAGAGGAATTTTAATGCAATAGGAAATAGCTAAAGCTCCAAATTTATGAGTGAGTAATTGCAGCAGTGGAAGATAGTCATTATGAGTCATTGCTCAGGAGATTAAAAGATGGGATCTGTACGAAGGATCAGGATTGGACTTATAGCTATAATTAGTATAGCTTTTGTTTTCATTTAATTTTTACCTGGGTCTTTAATACATATTTCTTATTCCAACTAGTTTATCAATTTACTTTTTCTTTTAGTTCTGCTTCTGTTATGACACATTGATATAAAAATGCACCTGTTGCCATGCACCATGCCTTTTCTTTAAACTCTTTAATGCAGGACTATTTTATTACTTGGTAACGTGAATGTTCTCACCAAATGTCAGAACAATCTGCCCTGTACATATGACACAGTGTTTCACGATTAGGGTAATTAGTATCAAAGGTCAAGTAGATTTTTGTTAAAATAACATTATCAAAAACATGAACTTCATATTTCTCGTCAGTTTCTGGTGTGCAAATGAAAAATTCACATGGTGTTATGGCAAACTCTTTACACACAGAGCCTTGTGTCTTGGTGTGGGAACCCAAGACCCAGACAGGCTTATTCATATTAGACATAAAGGCACAGTTCATCCCAAAATCAAAGATCCCTATTTTTCCTTACCTGTTCATTTATCAGTGTAGATTGTTTTGCTGAGTGTTGGAGATATCAGCCGACATCAGACTATTTTCTTTCTAACGAACTACACCTGCCAACCATATCACCATGCAGAAGGAAGCGTACATCAACTCATAGGCATGAGGAGATGTAAAAATGAATGACGTCCTTCTTGGCTGAACTGTAACATTAGCTAGCTCAGTGGTGCTAGGTTAGGAGTTTATTTGATATGGACATCACAGTGGCATTAGAAATGTCAGTTATGCAAAAGAACCAGATGCACTATGTTTAGTGTTTGTTACAAAATGCTAATTTGCAACATCTGTCCACAGGAGGCCTTTTTTTTTAAAAAAAAAAAAAGGGAAAAAAAGGTGAGCTAGCAGTTGATGCATGCTTATTACCACACAGGAGGGAGTGTGCATCTACTTCAAGCTCACCTAACACCACTAAGCTAGCGCTAAATAACATTACACCTCAACTGAGGAGGACACTGTTGTTGTTGCACTGTAACAAGCACAAGCCTTTTGTCCATAAGTAGATGCACTCTTCCTTCTGTGTGTTTATAAGGTTGGTGGGTGTAATTTGGTGGAAAGAAAATAGTTCCTACTAGAAACTGCTCAAAACAAGACCTGTAGATTATCTTGAGTACCTGGGTCATGACTTTTGGTGCTCTGAGCACCACAAGCCAAGTGCCTTCTTTTTTTTTAAGATATTTTTTTGGCCATTTTGCCTTTATTGGACAGGACAGGTGAGCGTGAAGGGGGAGAGAGAGGGGGATGACATGCAGCAAAGGGCCACAGGTTGGATTCGAACCCGTGCCGCTGCGGCAACAGCCTTGTACATGGGGCGCCTGCTCTGCCACTAAGCCACCAGCGCCCCACAAGCCGAGTGCCTTCTTGTTCCGTTATATTGGAGAGAAGACAGACATCTTTACGGTCAATATCTCCAACACTCAGCAACTCACACCTAAACTATCTAGACTGATAAATAGCACCACTACTTTTTGATTTTGGGGTGAACTGTCCCTTTAATATAGGTAAAGTAAGAAAGCACTTAATGTCACTTGCTCTAGTCTGTGGTCAGAGGGGTGGACAGCACTGACTGACTCATATCCAAAATTTACTGAAATGACTTCATCCATATATCAACCCAAATGTCATCCATGTTTTTCTCTCTGTGTCTCTGTTGGCATGAATATATTTCTATTTGAATTTAAAATGTATTCCAGGATTTACGTTCTCTGTTTTATAATAAAAACAATAAAGTGCAGTGCATATACTACGATAAACACCATTACATCCCCATAGCATCCCCTTCATGACATGACCTACTTTAACTTACCACAAGTCTTCACCAGAGGCAACAGATGCAAACATTTCTCTCTATGAACTGCACCGCACATAGCCCCTGGCCTCTCATGAGCTGCTCCAGCAGTTAAATTGAACTAGGGATGAATTAGTTCTACAATCTATTAGGCTTAACCTGCAGGGGCTGAGCTGTCTGTGTGAGGGCGGTTGGTTTTCCTCTTGCACATGGGAGAGGTTGTGAAGTCGCCTTGAATCCTACAATTAGACTCATCTAATGCATCTGAACATGTTTGGATGGCCTTTAGCTGAACATCTTTGTGTTGTGGCCACTTAAACTGCATCCTATATCCTATATATTCAGTACACAATAATTGTCCCCAAAGGACAACTAATCAGATCTGTTTTTGTGTGCCTGGTCAGCACCATGGACAGCACCTGTTGATGTCAGAGCTGACACTAGATGGCAGTATGACTCAAGCCAACTTTTCAACACCATCAACCCCCCCCCCTCCATCTTTCCTGCTCTCCTCTTGCAGCCCAGCCCAGTTCCCCTTCGCGTGGAAGCTGCAACCAGCCTCTTTAATGGAATGTCAAGAAAAGGCAGCATTGTGCCTGCCTGTTTGAAATACAGAGCGAGTTTAAACAATCTGCTTCCCCTGTTCAAAAAGCTGCGGTGTTCCTGCGATTGGGAGGGTGTTCTCAGTTCACTTTCAGTAACTCCGATAAACTCCCCGCGGCTGCTGTTCAGTGCTGCAACACTGTTCCCTCCTCACTGAAGGCATGACAAGCTGGTTGTTCCCTGGAAAGATTTTGCATAGTTAGACTTAAAGTAGCTGCACCTGGTACACTGCTTAGTAAGCCCAGAATGCATGGTGCCTACAGTGTTCACTGATAATAATACACATTCAATGTATTCTTGCTCACATACAGTTATGCTCAGACGATAGATCTTGATGTCACTTGCTATTTCTCATCTCGTCCATCACTTTCCATCACTATGCCCTTGCCTCAGAGGACACTGATTTTGGTGTGATTGAGTATGACCTAACATAATAGTGCTGTCATTGGACTGAGATATGCACGCATGCTGTTATATGACAAATATAAGAAGACAATTAGGCTTCTATCTCATTCCAGGTATAGGGCACAGGAGGACACATTAGTGTTGTCAGGTATTCTTTTTCTATTTTTGTCCTTATCCTTTGTGTAACCTGAAAAGGTCAAGCCATTGGGCTCTGACAGGGGTTGGTGCTGTAATGAGATTGGTTGATTTTATCAACCAAAAGAGGAGTATAAAATCATCTACTTGAAAAATATGGAAACTACTAGTGTATTTAGTGTGTAAGTATGTGTATGTACATGTATAGAGCATGTATTGTGTTACTGTTTAGCAGAACTTCCGGTCAATGACTATAGAGCAAATAGTACTTAGAGGATGATTTGGTGTATATATTTTTTTTCTGTTAATATTGCACATTCACCTTATATTGTTGTTTGTTGTTGTTTCCTTATTTACTCACATAATTAAAAAAAGATACAATACATGGGGAGTCTTCCACCTTAATGCCAACAACACAAAGTAGATGTTGTGACATCAATCAGTCATATTACTTCACAACAATGGACACTTAAAACACGCATCTGTTACACATCAATGAAAAGAAAAATAGATAAAAACAAGCAATAATCATACTAGGCCTTTGGACTTGTATGGCAAATGTAAATATTGATCCCAGCTTATAAAGGCAGTTCATATGGAAAACATTTGTAGGAGCAATACCTTTAGAAAATGTTTGCACTGGTAATAAAATTTAGGGGCACCACCCTCCTATGGAGGGAAGCAACTAATCAAATTAATAACTTCGGAAACCAATTATTAATTTGTCTGTACACGTATCAATAATGAATCAGTCTCAATATCTGGGTTATGAATTCTCTATACAGTGATCTTAGTTCCTGATCAAAAGAGATATACACAGATAACGACTTGGCGATAAATGAAGATTTATTTAGACTAAATGTTGTATGTAACAACTGAGTAAAGTAATAGTAATTGAGGACGATATGAAATAACACAAAATCAACAGTATGCATAGATGGATTAAGGCATGAGGTAACACTTTTGGCAGTTATTTAGTTTGGCGATAGTGAGAGAGTATGTAACTACAGATAAATTGTGGACGCAGGGATGCGCAAAACCATTTACCTAACGAAACCTAAATTAAGATCAGAATAAAGTCTACTATTCAACATCAACTCTTATCACAACACAGCGGCTGCATCAGGTGAGGGGAATTCTTTGCCTGCTTTCTTAGCAGCATTGAATCAGGCGGACGTTTCTTCGAGGACCTCGGACTGTTGCTTTGCGGCTCCCGGACTTCCCAGAACAATGAAATCGGCTGGAACACAGTGGTGGAGGAGCAGTTGAGCCTGACTGTGACGTCCTTCAGGTGGCCCTCAAACGTCAGTTCTCTTAGGCTGCAGAAAGTCTCTTGGTTTGGCAAAAGATCCACTGTGGCAAGCGTCTGACAGCACTGGATCCGATGAATCTTTGAGGGAGTTGCAGGTCGAACAGTAGCTTATCTATTTAGCTGTGGCTACTCGCTTATAAAAAGGTTGAAAACAATCTCGTCGGCCGTTCAATATTATTATCAAAGTTATTATTATTAATGCGTAAAAAAAAAAATGTTGCAATCGGCTGGCTTCGTCGCTTTAGGCAGGCTATACTGTTATTGAAGGAACAGAGAAAAAGAAAAAAGTAAAAAGTAAAGAAAAGTAACAGGAATGAAAGAAAAGTAAAAGTAGGCCAAGTAAAGAGTAAAAGAAAAGAAAGTGCGGAGCGCCGAGCTCAATAGTTTTATCCCACCAGCTTGAGGGGGCGTGTTCGAGGCAAGGCGGGTCTCTTAGTTTAGACATTACTTTATTTTGGGGAAAACTTGAACTTTAATGAAACTTTATTTTGTGAGATTATATACTTTATCATGTTACACGAGATAGACACATACTCTTCCCATTATGGTCAAAAGCGTCTCTTAACATTTAAGACCAACTTAAATGGTCTTAACAACATTAAATTTAATATGATTATTATACCGCATATATCAGCGGAACAAGTATAAATGTTTTGTGCACAAACACTACAAACTAGTCTGCCACTGCATCAATATACTAAATGAGAAAGCACATATTAATAAAGACAAGTTGATTAATCAATCCAACTATATTTCAACTCAAAATATAATATGGGATTCCTTACGGGAACCCTTCTTAACTATTGTCACAAGATGGCAGTATGACTGTATGTTAAATGAGGGATTAAACACATGAAATTATAATTCACTTATACTGTGACCTACAAAAGTGAAAAAAAACATCATTCAACTAACGAACAAGTATTATGCACAGTTACAATGTTAGAACATGGATAAAATGTATAGTTTTACTTTCAAGAGACATTTCAAGTTGGTTACAAGATAAACTTAGTCTCCGCTCAGGAATGCAGACTGAATCTCATCTCACCCGGGTGAGATCTGGGGAGTAGCTGGGCCGTTCCCATGGATGTGACAAAAAAGGGGAGAGGATGGGGTGAATTTAAAAGCATAGTTAATGGACCGGCACTTAATCTGGCTGTGTTGTCAACAACCCTGAATTATCTGCAGAGGTATCTTCTTCTCCAAAACCGACTGGTGATTTAAGATGGTAAAAACTTTAAAAAACAGTTACACTTTTAAAAAATTTACATTTTTCCGACACCACTTGTTGCAGAGAGGCTGCTAACTAGAATGACCGTCATGAAAACACGAAAACATTAAAACGTGAATAACATTAATGGCACAAACTAGAGCTTGTGTTTGATTTTTCCACTCTAGGCTACAGTAGAAACATGGCGTTGCAACGTGGCAATCTCTGTGGACGAGGACTTCCCTATGTGGATATAAATGCCTCATTCTAAGGTAACAAAAACACAAAAATTCTTATTTTCAGGTAATTGTACACTAAAAAACACATACTTAGGAGATTGTATTCTATTTCTGCCAGTATATCTTTCTAAATACTTCACACTAGACCTTCAACATTTAAAAACTTTTCCGATTCCATTTTCTCCAATGTGATAATTTTGCTGCCTTTCTGTTTTATGTCATTGTAAATTGAATTTTATCCAGTTAGGGCCTGTTGGTTGGACAAAACAAGACATTTTAGGGCATCAACTTTGGTTTTGGGAAGTTTTTTTCTGTTTTTTTTATGGCATTGCGCAAACCGAACAATTAATCAATAACTGTTGGTATTGTCAGTGTCTTTAGTACTCACAATACTGACAGCTGTGTAGGATTTAGTGGCATCTAGCAATGAGGTTGCAGAACTGAAACTTCTCCTGTGTAACAAGCATATAGGAGAGCTATATGTGGCCAATGCAAAAACAAGAGTGTCCCTATCTAGAGCCAGTATTTGGTTTGTCCGGTCTGGGCTACTGTATAACAACATTGTGGACTCTGATCTGTTCTGTATGTAGATATAAAAGGCTCATTCTAAGGTAATAAAAACACAACAATTCTTGTTTCAGGTGATTTTATTCCAAAGAAAAAGTTATGAATATTTTATTCAGTTTCTGCCTATTAAATCTTCCCTATATCCTACACTCTGGACCATTAAAAGGCAAAATCAATAAAATATCGATCATTAGTGTAGCCAGTCTCACCAGCCAAGACTACTATTTTCAGCCATCTGTAGATCATAGTTACAAGTTTCATGATTAAATAATGTATTCTTTTGCTTAATAAGCAAACCTTTCATATTGGTTTCAAATAAACAGATCTTTTGCTATTTTTCTTAAGGCCAGCATGGTGAAACAAAACCGACATCAACCAGATCTTCCTCCAGAAGCCCTCAGTGATCTCCCTCTATCACCATCTCCTGTGTTGTTTTGGGCGTATGGCACGTAGGACACAGTTTCAGCTGCTGACAATGTCACTGTGATAAGTCCAGGTGAGAGTGAAGCTTAGTCTCGGGCTTCCTGCTGGATCGATGCTTGGCTTTGTGTCTCCCTGGTGTTATCGAGTTTCACATGTGCTGGGCTGCAGGGTCTATTGTCTCCTTAACTGCCTGCACTCTGCTATGGGTTAATGGAACAGGCTCTGCTGGAGAGCAGCACTAGCTGTATACTTGACCTCTGTCTATATTACAAGTCTGTGGCTGCTGGGAGGTGTTGTTATTTGAATCTATTTACTGTATATATTTTAGACATTATTCTTGAAGAATGCGCAGTGAGGGTTTCTATACTAGACGTTAATGCTGCAAATGTGCAGTTTGTGTGTTATACAGTATACAACCACAAAAGTTAGAATAGGGCACGATACAGTAAATCAACTCTGCAGATTGCATTAATTCACATATTTACAGGTGCACAGCTGGTAATACATTTGATACTGATTTCACTTTTTCAAAACTCTTCACACAGTCAGCACAACAGAAGTCAATGTAGATTAAATTGTGGATGACTTTCCATTGGTCTGACTCAAAATGCATTCAAGGACCACATCTTTCAAAATCAACGTATCCTTGCGTAGCATGTGTAAACACAAGGAATGAAAACATGGCGGAAGGTGGGGATAGCGGCACTCAGGACATTTTCCCCCCCAACTAAACGCACAAAGTCTGAGGTCTGGGCGTACTTTGGATTTCTGAAGAATGCCGAGGGACAGCTGGTGGAGGACAACTATCCTGTGTGCAAAACATGCAGAAAGTTGCTATGAAGGGTAGTGACACTACAAACCTGCTGGCTCATCTCCGTGACCGTCATCCACAGCTTTACAGCCAATGCAAGTTATGCCATGCAAACGTCAGTTACTGTGTGAGGGACTTTGGTTTTACTGAGATTGTCAATATGTGTAACTCTCGACGTATACGGGGCATTTGAGCCGTATCTGTCCTCCTAAACGGCGACTAGGTTTTCCGTTTTCGTTTAAGACACTTAGGAGCTAATACTAGCTGAGTAGCTAATAGCTGTATTAGCAGCTACTGTATGTTGCTAAGTGTTTCAAAATGAAACGGAGCTGAAAACACTGAGCGGAGCCGACAGAATATAAACTGACGTAACGTAACGCTAATTGAGATCAACTATGATTGAATCACTGTGATTAATAGATAAGATAGACTAGTATCGATACAGACGGCCAGTTATGCTTTCTCGACATAAGCTCAAGGAAACAACATAAAACGTAACATAAGGTTTAGGCAAGTGAAATTATGTACTTAACATAAAGTTATGTACTTAATGTAAAGTTACAAAGGTGAGGTTTAGGAAAACAAACACGGTTGAGCACAATTTGGTTTAGGCAAGTTAAGTTATATAGGTTAGTTTTAAGCAAGTAAAATTTTGCAGGTTATGTTTAAGCAAGACCTTCACCAGCTGGAACTTGAACTGGATCCTGTACCCCTGATGCTCTGCCTGAGAAATCTGCATGTCCCTCATGAGGAGGACGAGGTCCTTGTAGCTCACAAAGTCCCCATTCATGATGAGGCCTACGCAGCTGATAAAGGTCAGTATGTTCAGGGTCTTTGCTGTCCCCAAGTTTGGTGGCAGGCGCCTCATGGCAATAGGGAGCCAGGGCATGCCATGCTCCTTGTACCTCTCCAGGTTGCAGGTATAGGTGAGGCCCCTCCTCTCTATCTCCATACAAATGTCCCCCACCTTGGATGCGGCAACACTGGTGGTCGATGGAGACTGGTTGCCTGGGTGGACTTCAATGAAGTCTTTTATGTTCCATGTCATCCGCTTCCCCTTGCAGACGTCGCAGAACTTGATGTCTGGGAAGAAGCGGATGCTGTGCTCCCTGAACCCCTCCCTAAGACATTCCTCCACGTCTTTTCCTGGCTTGGTGACCAGCAGCCTGGCCCGAGCAAAGGTGTAGGGAGCTGGGAAAGCATCCCTGGTGGCCAGCTCATGGCAGAAGTGCTCCAGGGTGACGTGGCCCTTCAGGGTCCCAGGAGGCTTGCTCCCCTGCAGGTCGGTCACGGGCAGGTGATTGTTTCGCTTGAATATATATCCCCAATCAACACCAAGACAAGTGCCGCGTCTATGATGTGGCTGTGCCTGCAGGGTGTTGGTGAGCGGGAACACCCCCAATATCCTCGTGACCTGGAGCTCATCCCGGGTTCAGTGCTGCAATGGAGGGGGCTCCTCCTCCACACTTGCGCTGTTGTAAGCAGCCAGTCCGAGGAATCCCCTCTCATTGGTCAGGCTGCTGCTGTGGGTGCTGCTGGTACCTAGGCTGACTGACAATAGGTTGTCAGAATGGGACAAGGGGTGACCATAAGGAAGGCTTTCCAGCTGGGCGTAAATCCTCCAAGTTCTGCACTTTCAGACAAGATGTCCTTTAGTTTCTCCACTATGTGGATGAAGATCTTTTGAAGGACAGAGAGGACTGTGTCCCTGTCCTCCCTCTGGTTGAAGGGCATGACCATGGGGTATCTGTGGAAGAGGATGTGCAGTTTCCTCACAGAGAAGAACTCTTCCGGGTAGAGTGTGCTGGGTACTCCTTGCAATCCCTCAAACTGAGCCCCCTGTTCAGTTTTAAGATTGAATTGGCAGAGGAGCTTGTCTGTTGGGTCTGCCATGTGAACATGGCAGTAGTAAATGCGAGAGTCCACAGGTAGTCACCAGCCCACTGACGGGATGCCTGAACGGCATATTCACATGTACGTGCAGGGAGTCCACGTACAGCTGCAAGAATGTCAGCTCAGCAGAGACACAGACTGCTCATAGATCAGTGCTGATGTCAATTGGTCTGTGGTCAAGTGTGGTCTGAAAATCGTCTGCCTCGTGCATCCCCAGGGCTGTGAACAACCTCCCTGTCGTACCCACCAACTGATCCAAGCCAGACCGAGACCACATTAGCAGTGTGTCTGGGTCCCTGCAGCTGATGTTGCAGGCAGCATGTACAAACATGGAACGTACGTGTGAACACTCCACCACATCGTCCACATTCAGCACCTGAGGACTCTTCATGCCAAATGTGTGAGGACTCCTTACAATCTTAAATTGGGATCTGTCCATGCAAGTATCAATGGCCAGGTCCAAAATCTGGAAGAAGAACTTGTGGTCCTGCTCCAGAATTTTCATCTTTTCCAGGTAAGTCAGGGTGATTTTCTGCAGGGTCGGGGCGGACTTGTCCCTGACTGGCAACCCCTTCAGTGTCTTTACAAACTCCACACGGACCTTGTGAATACCCTTGCTATGTCCTTTTGCCAAACAGGGTTGGTCAGGCAGGCACTTGGGTTCTTTAGGTCTTTTGGGACCAAGGACAAGTCTAGGAAGTACCCATCGTCCACCATGCCCAGAGAGACCCTCATCATGGTGTGTAGGCACTTTAGAGTCTGAGGCAGCATGCCCACTAGCCGACTGTGTTTTTTAAAGTAGTGCCACTGGAACTTGATGTGGGCACCAGTGAAAACAGGCAGCTCTAAGTAGTGTATTCTGCCCTTAATGGCAGAGGGGACAGACAGTTCGATGAGAATTCCGTCAATGTCGTATGAAAAATCCAACGAAGTTGATGGATCCATCAAGTCTGATGCAAATAGCAGAATGCGGATGTCAGAATCCTTTAAAAAGGTGTCGACATCAGCACTTGCCTCAAAGGCATCCAGCACATTGTTGTACTTTTCATTCGCAGTTTCCAAGAAAGCGGACATTGTGAAGAGCACAGAAGATAGTGTGGCAACAGGACAGAATGTGCAGAGGAAATGGTAAATCGAGTGAGATGCATCTGTGTGTGATGGAGAGCAGTAATGTGAGTGTAGGGTTTGTCTTGTGTCTTTGTCATATGTAGTAGTGACATTTCATTAAGTTAAAGTGTTAGTTATTCAAAACAAACTCAGAAGGAATATCTTTGGTTAGGGTTAGGTAGAGGGAAGAAAACCACTATGGGAAGGCATTTTTGAGGATAACCTTTGATGGAAAGGTGGTAGAGACATGATACCAAGCTCTATTCCCTATTGCCGGCCCTTCCACATCGATAGAGCCCACCCTCGACCTTCTAGGACGTTGGGAAGTGGGTGAACTTGACCCTTGAGGAGTAGGGTTAAGGGGATACTTACCTCTTTTTATAATCGATAAAAATAGCAATATCTTGGAAAGTAAGTGTGGCCTTTATATGACAGTTGGAGGGTTTTGCCCGGTTTTGTGAGACACCAACGAGTCTCTACGACGTCGGGAAGTTTCTTGTCAGAAATGGCTATAGTCTGCAGATTCTAGCAGTAAGGAGATGAATATAATGAAAAAATAATAACAATGAATTAATAAATAAACAGTAAAGGTTGAAAAATTAAGGAAGCAAGTCATGAAATAATATGAGAGATGATCAAAAAATGAAAACAATATATATATATATATATATATTATTACACACGTGTGTGTGTGTATATAAATATATGTATATATATATATATATATATATATACACACATGTATGTATATATATATGTGTGTGTGTGTGTGTGTGTGTGTGTGTAATAATAATTAATAGTAGCAAAAAGACGCTTCCTCTCTCTGCAAATGTTGGTTAGGTTGAGGGCTGAGATCACCCAGTTAGGTCTATACAAGTCATTATTACATACAACAAAAGGAGGTCCACAGTCAATTAATATTGTGTCCATATACCTGGAGTGGGGTAGGTAGGTATATGGGTGAATATGGCAAAGGACTCCCAGAAACTCATTTTTTCTGTGCTTTGGCACAGGCCGAGTTGTATTTATTTTCACCATGAACTGTATATACATATTAAACATATAAAAAACTAGACACTATTATCATGTAGATGTAAAACATATAACTAGAAACTGTGACAATTAACGCTGTTCTCATGCACTGTTCGGAAGTTTACCTACGAAAAGTAATGCGCCAAAATTCATACATATCCTACTTAATCATGAGCTGATAATGCGTGTATAATCCGTGTATTTGGGAAGGCTGTAATCACATGAAGAATGCACTAATGGGGGTAAAAATTAAAGGAGGAGGCAGTCCCAGGAGGAGGTAGGTCCGGATGATGGATCAGTCACAAAACACAGGACATTCCCCTTGGAGACTGGTGTTTTGAACTTTGAGTTATTTTAAAGTATGTCATCACTAAGTTTCTTTTCTTAAACCTACCCTACATAACTTTACATTCAGTATGTAACGTCATTCATAGGGTTTTAATTCGATATCATTCGAACCGTTGTATGAGGATATGTTAGACAGCTCATGCAATCTTTATAGCTAAGACTGATGAGCAAGGTAAGTTTGGGGCTGATAAAGGCAGGACTGGGGTCCACTCCACACTGACATGTCTGGTGTATAGTTTCAAACAAAACCATCTTTCAGCAAAATCCATTAAGGAAAAATGTGGAAATAGTAGTGCTAGTAAAAGCAATAATAGTTTAATTTATGATTGGTAATGGCGACATCAATGTGTGAATGACTTTGTAGGGCCATTCTTCTCTCAGCGATCGGGAGGATATGAAGCGAAACAACTTTGAACATCCTTGTTGGAAGGCAGGTGTCATGACAGACTAGAGGAAACGGCCATCACTCAGTGAGTGTTTAATGTTGAGAAGTCCCTGGATGACAATGATGACAATGCTGGCTATGACAGTGTTGACAACAATGATGACAATAATTAAAGACATTGTTGCTGAGGTTAAACTTGAAATAAAAGTTAACCAGCATGTAGAAGATGGAAAGATGAGGAGAGTCAAGCTGGGGGAGCCAGAGAACAGGACCAGAGAGGACAGAAAGGATGAGGAGAGAAGCACCGCACCATTCAGGTAATGGAATTGACACAGCATAGTACTGCAATATATTTTTTTTGGCGATATTGTATCAATACACGGAAGAATTAATCTTTCATTATAAACATAATTAATGTTTGCAAATACACATTTTAATATAACTTTTATACAACAGTGATTGCTTTTTTGGTCTACTAGATAGTGCTGATATTTTTTTCCTGGTGAGGTCAGGAGAGGTTTCAGTTGGCAGCATTTGGCATGGAGTTCATCAAAACAAAGATGGAGGCACCGCAGAGCGAAATCAGAAATTTCGCTCCAGCACCACCACGACCAGCGGGTCCACGCCAAAGGCCCTGGGCCCAGCAGCTGGATGAGCGCACCGATCCGCGGCTAGCAGGAGCTAGCCTAGCACCATCACGGCCGACAGGTCCACGCCAAAAGCCCAGGGCCCAGCAGCTGGCTGAGTGCACTGATCCGGGGCTAGCGGGAAATAGCCTAGGACCACCACAACCGGCGGATCCACGCCGAAGGCCCGGGGCATGGCGCCTAAAGCCTGCAGCTGAGCAGCTGGATCCCCCACTCCAGGAGCTGGAAACTGGTAGCAACATGCTACCCCCACACACACCGACTGACATTATCAAAGTAGTGGTGGGTGAGTCTAGGACCAGAATCTACTCTAAAAACCCTGTGTTTTAAAAAACAACGTTCAATAAAATTATATACCACCCTTAATCAAGCTAAAGTAATCTGGGACCCACAATGTAAACCAAGGGGTTGGTCTTGCCGAAGAGTGATCAAGTCCACCATTTATTAAGTAACTCAATCCTGGACTTCTTATGCTTGTCTGAGACCTGGCTAAACATTAATTCCCCGATGGCTGGGCTGCATGTACCAGGCTACAATATTTTTAGGAATGACCGGGTAGGGAGCACGGGTGGAGAGGTAATGTTCTATGTAAGGGATCACCTAAGGTGTAATCAGATAGAATGGACCAGTGCACACAACCTTGAATGCATCGGTCTTAAAGGGCCACTGTGTAAAATGGGTTGAAAACCGTTGAAAACAGTGACATCAGTGGTCAAATTCTAGATTGCAGGGCTCACTCGCTCACCCCTCCCGTCGGGTAATTGATGGTGGCGTCGTAGGGACAAAAAGCCTTGCGCAGAAACGAGTTTTTCAGGAGTAGGTCTATCTAGCGACGAGGTGAATGTTTATTTAGAAATCTAAACCATGCTAGCGACGAGGTGAATGTTTATTTAGAAATCTAAACCATGTTATGACATTGTAATGAATCACTCACGAGCAGGAGACCAGAGTAGCGTTCGGGAAAAAGGACAGTTTATTTGAGCACTCCAAAAACTCCGGGAACACTCCAGGGGGTAAAAGACTCCGTCCCAAACTCTGACTCTTCTAGCGTAACAGACACACTTCATACACACAAACTCGTTTACAATACCAAGCGGGGACCCCTCCCCTCTCTCCCCTCCCCTCTCTAGCAATATCTCCGGACTATAGTAGCTGCAATGGACGACTTTGAACGCGATTTCGAAGAGTTTCTTGTAGCGGACACAGACCCAGAGCCATACCTGTTTGAGCTGGAGCATACAGATGAGGAACTCCATGTGTTTGATGCTGAGTGGGCGAGACGAGAGGCTGAATCCTCCGCTCCCATTTTGCTGCACAGAATGGGATTCGGTGCTACCATTGTTGGGGAGATATATCATCAGGAGGAAAAGCGCCGCAGAGAGTGCATCACAAGGAGTGAAGTTGCGTCTTCTTTTCCTCGCAGATGACGGTTCGGGTTCATTCTCTCCTGTTGCGTGGTAAGTGTGGTCCATTCGCAAACTTTATAACAAAAAAAACTTTTCACTACTCTCTATCGACGAACTACTAACACTCTCTGCTGTTTCCTCCTCCTTCTTCCTTCCTTCCGCTGTCTTCGTTGGTTTATTTATACACGCGAAACGCGTTCTCTGGCTGGCTGGATTGTCTGCTCGGTCTCCCGTACATACATGGCGGCGCAAGATGGTGACCTCTCTAAAGCAAGGCCCTTGCTATATATATATATATATATCTAAAAGCATAATTATAAGGCAGCTTTTCTTGCCAGTTGGTCTTTGGCTGCTCGAAGAAATCTGCACTGACTGAAACACTGCATTTAACGGCTGGATTAAAAAACCTTCTGTAAAGGATATAATTGCCCAGATTGCCCACCATAGATCGCCCAAAGGGTAAGTTTTCTGATTGTAATTTCTCCCCATTATGTTCCGTTGTATTTGTTTAGAAATGTTAAAACAACATATTAATGCAACTGCTATGTTTCCTGCCTTTTTTGGATAAGCGGGGAACATAGAACCTTTTTTTAGTAAGAGGGAAACATAGAACCTTTTTTGTGTAAGCGGGGAACATAGACCCTTTTTTGCAGGGTTAAATGGGGAACATAGAACCGGGGAACATAGAACCCGGGGAGCATAGATATGCTCCCCTTTGATGTCTGTGATTCAAGAAACTGTGTCTCCATTCTTAAGAAAAATTAAAGTAAAACCATCAAAAAAGAATCACCTTTCCTGGATAAACGAAAATATATGGTCACTCATGAAACAAAGAGACCACGTTCTTAAAATATCACCTCAACGATAGGCAGATATTCACCTCGCTCAGAAATAAGGTCATTTGCAAAAGCAAATTTTTTCATCATTATAATACATAATTCAAGAGGAAACATGGGTGTTGCCATTCAGTTAGCAGGATTCCTGCATGTGAAGTGTTTCGCTCACATGCTTAATCTGGCCTCACAGAGGGCATTAAATCTGCCAACAGTTCAGTGTGTCAGGTGTATGCAGCATTTCTGACAGGTTTTATTACAGTGTTAGTCAGTCTGTTTGCTTTGTGTCACATTTTGCTGCAATAAAAATGATTAAAGTCAGATGAACAGACTGACAACTTTATCTATATCTAAACTTTATCTTTATTTAAAACCTGTGTTGACAAAGTTTTCATTTGGGAAAATAGTTTGCAGTTGGAAAAGGTAATAAATTGTACTATACTGTATCGCAATACTCAGCATATCGCAATATCACAATAATATCATATTGTGACCTAAGTATCGTGATAATATCGTATTGTGGGTCCTCCGGTGATTCCCACCCCTACTAGACACCACACCAATCAAGATGCACAACTCCAACAACAAACATCTAACATCCTTTCTGGATCCATGGTAGTATTTATACCTTGTTTTGTTTGGCAGGCATTCAGGTCAGACAGTGCTTCATGTCACAGTCTACCCTGCCACTTACACGTTTGACCAGTGTTGACCCTTTTTAATGTGTATTATATGTGAAGTTTTCACCCTTGAATTCTTAAGGGAATTTTAATTGAATTGTAAAATCGCTGTTAACACATGTTGTAGACCAAGGTTTGAGGAATTTAATTCAAAAATATACTGACGGAAGAAGAACAGAAGGAAGGAAACGGGAGGAAAATAACTGAAAGAACTGAAGTTTTATTGAGGAACACACACAGTTGATGCACACATTACTAGCTGTACACTGCGCTCAAGTGTGTGCGCTTGCAAGACTGTGAGACATGGGCACTGCCTTCATGTGTGTTCACACGCTTTTGCTGGTCTCGCGCGATGCTGAAACTAAATCAATCGATATCAGGCAAATCGATCACCCACCACTTAATCAGCGCATAAGTCACACACAGCGCTGCTACCTAACGCACTAATTCCCTGCTGCTCGTGTGTATGTGTGTTCTAATGAAAAACTAAGACGATTAATATTTGTTAATGACCTATTTTCATGATGAAAACAAGACTACAACTAAATAAGAAGTAATCTTTAAGAGCATCATGAGGAAATGCATTATTTTTAAACAAAAAAAACACAGACGCCTTGCTGAGGCCGGTGCCGTCCCCCACCACCTCCAGGAAGCTCCCCACTGCATAAAAATGCAGCGCAGCCAAACACTGCACCTCCAGGCTGAGGGCGGAACTGCTCCGGGTTGCCCTCTGGATGTGTGGAGACACTAGTTGATGAGGCATTGTATCTCAGCACGGGGCAGCCGGTACTTCATTTGGACAGCCCGATCTGACAGCACGTCGAGTGAGCTGAAGTGCTGACACACAAATGCATTTACATATACGGTTTGGCTTCGCACACGGCGACGCTGTTGGTTAGCAGCGAGAATATGCTGTAAAGCAGCCATGGTATCTCACATGTGTGATGTGGCAACGCCTTTATATAGAGTAGCGGGTGGAGCATCCCTTGATGAGGTTCCAGCTGAGCTCAATTACACCTGTCAGTTGCCTGATATCTGAATGTCGCAGGTTTGGAGGGTGGATGTGTTTCTGTTGTGCCCTGATGCATTTTTTGGGTGTGGTAAACTATCTTATATGTGCATGCAGATGTGGGATATTTGCGGACAAATTATGATAAATGATAGTCATGGTGATTCATTTTATTTGTGTGCCTGATGTGCACAGCACATACAGGAACACACTTGTTCCTCATACTTAATTTTCTTTTTATTATTATTTTTCTTCTGCCAGATTTCGGTGCATAACTTGTGCCACAGCTTTGAGCGCACATAGGGTCTTCATAAAACATATAGATTCAAGATTTCAAGAAGAAGTGTTTATTGTCATATGCACAGTAAGGACACACGTTTCCCTGCAGCATGAAATTCATTCTTTTCTGTCACCAATTAAAGCTAAACAATATAAATCTGAAGTATAAAATAGATCAAAATATATACGGTGCGCACTGCTGTAACATCTCCTTGCTTAGTGTAATATTAATTTGCCTGGCTGGATCTGAGAGCGTTTGGTCGCTAAGAAGACTGTTAAGAGTGGGTCAGCTCGATCTTACAACTCCTTCTTAGTGAAAGATCTTAAGCTAAGAGCAATCTGGGAAATGCGCTTTTCTTTCAGGGGAGGCTTAAGAGCGTTCTTAAGAAGCTCTTAGCACTAAGAGTGATCTGGGAAATGCGGCCAATGTCTGTTGGTATTTTATTTTGGCTGTTTGGAGGAAATACATTTTGGACAAATGTCTGCCAGGCCAGGTCAGACATTTAGTTTTGTGAGATCATCACACCTGATGAATTGCCCGAAATAAATCACTGTTTGATGATCAGATTAACGTCTGTCGTGTCAGACATTTTGGTCAGCTGTCTTGCAGTTTAAAGCAAACAAATTCATGTAAATAACAAAGACATGCTGGGCTTTCAGTCTGACCATACAATCACAGAAGTACATGACCCAGATAATCTGTGGAAAAAAGTCAGGTTCCTTCTCCTCCTGGTAATGCTTCTAATGGCATTTGCAAGAATATCCACTGCTAAAGGAAAACAACCAATTAGAGCAGAGGACTCTCTAATGCAGTTGTCAGTCATTTCAGTCACTGCTTATAAACTGCAGTCAAACTGTAAAACTAGGCAGCACCGCCTCTGTTACTGCATTGCATATTTCTTGCCTCATATGATTTCAAAAACACATTTTAGTGTACTGTTTAGCTGTAACAGAGGCGGTGCTGCCTAGTTTTACAGTTTGACTAGGCAGCACCACCTCTGTTACTGCATTGCATATTTCTTGCCTCATATGATTTCAAAAACACATTTTAGTGTACTGTTTAGCTGTAGAATGAGAAAATTTTAACCTGGCCACCATGTTGAAAGCAATAAACCAAAACTGAAATGAACCAAAGCTGCAGCCACATACCATGTAAAGCCTATATCACAGGCCCCTATAAATTGCGCCCACCACCAGTACATTATTGACCACCAATGCGATTTGAACCCTGCTACTATGCGACATTTATGTGAATATATATATGAGGCAAGTAGCAGCAATAGTCCACTTTATTCAGTGCAGATGCAGACTTGATTCACCTTATTAGTACCAGTACAACACTTACTCTAAACATAACCTTAACCACCTCCCTTTTACCACTTCATAGCTAGCTAAATGCTAACATAATGTTTTCTTTAGGGCTTCTGCATCTGGACCAAGGAATTGAAGAGGGCTGACTGTGGATGTTTAAGGCCCTGATCACACAGAAAGCGTTTTAGCAGCTGGAGGCACCTTTTACAGTTGTTTTTAATGAGAATGAAGCTTTTTGCTCGCATTTCTTTGGTCTGTTACAAGCCTCGCCTTTCTGTGCTCTAGGCACCTGGCATTTTTTGCTAGCACGCTCTGAACTCCTCGGGTTGAAAAAACTTCAACTCAGAGCGGAAAAGCGCCTGACGTCATTGCTGCTTTTTTCCCATTGCCCATTCAGATGATTTGAGAGCCAGGCCCTCTGTAGTGGTCACGACTACAAATTTACAGTTGGTAAACAATGGAGGAGAAACTGGTGGTGCTCAGTTGCTTGGCAGGACCAATGGACACCCCTGTAGTAAGTATTAATTTTTGTTATGTTGGGTCCATTGATAGACAGCGGGTTGTCAAACTGCCCCCATGTCAGAGCAGTGGATTAAAGAGAGCATATTTAGTGCAAAGTGATTGTATGTGCAAAAATAACAACAAGGGGGACAGTAATGCATATATCCATCTCTTTTATCTGTTTCACGTATTACTGAGTGGATTAGGGGTGGGGGATATTTTCTTCTTTCTACAATCAATTCCTTTTCAGTCCACTAGATACATTTTTCTGGTGCAAAAAAAATGACTGAAGTGAGATTAACAGACTAAAAACTTTCTCATTAGATAAAACAGGTGTCTACAAAATTTCCTTTGGGGACATAATTTGACAGTTTTAACAAATATGACAAAGAGTTATTAATATAAAAGTTAGCAACTTTAACTTTTACAGACTGGTATGCTTAAATAGTATATGTAATTGAAAAGCAACAACAATATAAATGTCATTTGTATGATCTGATTGGTGCCATTTTAGGAAAGACAATAATGTTTTTTCTTGAATGTTTACACACATCAAATTAAAAGAAGGGCACCAGCTGCAGTAAGAGGTTGACAGAACGGAGCAGAGAGTGAACGAGACCAGAACCAAACCAGATGACCAGCTCTCCATGGTGTAGTTCCATAAAGTGTCGCAGTAAGCCATGACAGTGAGCCAGCATTCACAATACCAACACTCTGGAACTAGCTCACCGAAATGAAATGCAGTCTTTTTCACTGTCATCAATTACACCTGTGCTTTTTCTTCTATGACAAGCCAAAATGTCCGCTATAAAAAAAGTGTACAGCAATCTCTCTCTCTCTTTCTGTTCCATACCATTACACCAGTGAACCCACACAGTCCTGAGGAGAGGTGTAATCAGGCACAATAAGTAAAAACACCTGTGTAGGTGTACCATGGGTGTGTGTTTAGCCTTTAATGTAGTGTCCTCCCTAAAACTGAACAAATAAGCTATGCTTTACGAGAAAAAAAAAAGGCAGAGCAAAGCAGCAAGACCTGCATGTTGAATGTTCTGAATGAGAATATTGACTTCCAGGTACCCCTGGGAGCTATAAACAAAAGCAGATTGCCTACAAATTGTGTGAGGGGTCATTAAGTTTGCACATTGACCTGTTAGAGTTTTGTTCAACAACAACTTAATTTTGCTTTTATAGCTTGAAATGTAAATACTATGCATCATCATCAAAAAAGAAAAAAAAATGTCTGTAAAGAAAAACAAAGAAAAGGTGATTGTAATACAAAAGCATACGAGAAAAGTATGAACATTGAAAGTTAAAGAAAATTAAGAACAAGAAAAAAATAAGATAAGATATACTTTATTGATCCCCCGGGGGGGAATTTAAGTATCACAGCAGCACAAGACAAAATCAAAGGACATTAGATTCAAGAGAAAAAATAAAGATAATAATAGATAAATAAAAGATAAAATAAAATTGCTACATCAGATGAATAAAGTGACTAAAAAATGGCAGACAAAGTGTTGAATGGAATAAAGTGACAGGTGGCAGATATAGTGTCATTATTGGACAAGATAGGTCCATTCAGAGCTAAATGTAGCTAAGCCAAACCGCTGTTGCACAGTCTGATGGAGGTGGGCACAAAGGAGCATCTGAATCGTTCAGTTCTGCACCTGGGTTGGATGATCCGCTGGCTGAATGAGCTGCCCATCAGCCACATGTCGTCGTGCAGGGGGTGAGAAGGACTGTCCAGGATTGCACAGATTTTGGGTAACACTTTATATTAAGGTACTGTAATAAGCGTTAATTAATGCTTAATAAGCACCAATTAACAGTTAATGAGCACTTGTAAGACATAATAAGATGTTTACTACCATTAATAAGACTATATAAGTGTTAATTATAGCATAATTAACACAGTTATTATTGCATATAGGAGCATTATAAGCAATGATCTTTTGCAGCTACCGGATCTAAAGTGGGAACAGTGTCGTATAAAGGTTAATAAACTATTAATATGCACTTATTAACAGCTCATAATGCGTCTTTGCAGCTACCGGATCTGAAGTGGGAACAGTGTCGTATAAAGGTTAATAAACTATTAATATGCACTCATTAACAGCTCATAATGCGTCTTTGCAGCTACCCGATCTAAAGTGGGAACAGTGTCGTATAAAGGTTAATAAACTATTAATATGCACTCATTAACAGCTCATAATGCGTCTTTGCAGCTACCGGATCTAAAGTGGGAACAGTGTCGTATAAAGGTTAATAAATTATTAATATGCACTTATTAACAGCTCTGCAATGAACTGCAAAGGATCATTACTTACTATTAATAAGTGCATAATTAAGCATTTTTTAACCGTAACATGGTATTTATATTAACTTCTTATAGTCTCATTAATGTTAATAAACACCTTATTAATTCCATCTTATAGGGTCTTCTAGTGTCTTATAAATCAGTAATAAATGTGGTTATTATTCTATAATTAACCCTTATAAATTATAATTAATGTAAATAGACATCTCATTAATATTTAGTATAGGCTTATAAACTGTTACCAAAGTTTCTATTAAGTGCTAATAATGCTCCTATAAGCAATAATAACTCTGTCAGTTATGCTGTAATAAACACTTAGTCTAGTCTTATTAATGTTAATAAGCATCTTATACCATCTTATAAGTGCTCATTAGCTGTTAATTAACTGCTTATTAAGCACTAATTAGCGCTTATTACAGTACCTTAATATAAAGTGTTACCAGATTTTGTCCTTCACCCTCCTCTCAGCCACAGTCTCCAGACTGTCCAGGTCCAGTCCCACCACAGAGCGGGCTTTCCTCACAAACCTGTTGAGCCTGTTGACCTCACCAGTCTTAACTCCACCCCACCAGCACACTACAACAAAGAAGAGTTCACTGGCAACCATAGACTCATAGAAGGTCTTGAGGAGCCCACTACAGACACCAAACGATCTCCTCAGGAAGAACATCCTGCTCTGTCCTTTCCTTTAGAGGGCATCTGTGTTATGAGTCCAGTCCAGTTTATTGTTGATGTGGACCCCAAGGTACTTGTACGAGTCCACCATCTCCACCTCCTCGCCCTGGATGGTGACTGGGGCAGGTTGCCTCCAGTTCCTCCGGTAGTCCACCACCACCTCCTTAGTCTTGCTGATGTTGAGTTGACGGTGGTTTCGGTTGTGCCACGCGACAAAGCCCTTAATCAGCCCTCTGTACTCCTCTTCGTCATCATTGCTGATGCATCCGACTATAGAGGAGTCATTGGAAAACTTTTGGAGGTGGCAGGAACCAGAATTGAACCGGAAATCAGAGGTGTAGAGGGTGAAGAAGAATGGTGCCAGAACAGTTCCTTGGGGCACCCCGCTGTTACTTGACACCACCTCAGATACTCAGCCATCCACCCTGACGTACTGCGGCCGGCCCATGAGGTAATCCAAAATCCAGGCAGTGGTGTCCGGGTGAAGTTGCATATCCAGCAGCTTGTCTCTCAGGAGGCTAGGTTGAATGCTGTTGAAGGCACTGGAGTAGTCAAAGAATATGACTCTCACAGTGCTTCCAGCACTCTCCAAGTGAGACGAAGTCTTGTGAGTGAGGAAGATGATGGCATCGTCCACACCAATGTGCTGCTGGTAAGCAAACTGCAGGGGGTCCAGGAAGGCAGAGAGCAGTGGCCTCAGGTGCTGGAGAACAAGCCTCTCAAATGTATCTGTGGTTGTGTCAGTGTCCGAAGGGGGGGAGGGAGGGAGACAGGTCGCTGCTGGAGAGGGGGGCAAAGTCTACAACAGAGGCGTGAATGGGTACAGTGATGGTGGATGGGGACTCAGATCCACAGACAGAGCTCACAGGGGGTGTTGTTGTGTCAAACCTATTGAAGAATAAGTTTAGCTCTGTTGCAAATTCTGGGCCACCTTTGACTCCAGGTGTGGCTTTCCCACAGCCTGTCATTGTCTTCATCTCATTCCACACCTCTTTTGTGTTGTTCTGTCCCATCTTGGCCTCAATCTTCTCCTTGTAGCTGTTTTTGGCCTCCCTCAGTCTCCTCTTCAGCTCCTTCTGAACAGCCCTGAGTTCCTTGTGATCCTGAATGGTTGTCTGTCTCTATGTGTCAGCCCTGTGATACGTCTGGCAACCTGTCCAGGGTGTACCCTGCCTCTCACCCAATGTCAGCTGGGATAGGCTCCAGCCTTCCTGTGACCCCTAACAGGATAAGTGGTTAAGGAAAGTAAATGATTGTATGAATCTTGTTACAGTGTAATAATCTGCTGGTAAACCTTTGGTTCTGGCATTTACGTAGATGCCACTTGACAAGCACCACCCACCCAAACACTGTTGCAGAGTAAGTATCCCCCTCATGGCAACAGCACTCCCTGATGGCGGTGGCCATGCCAGCAGGACAATGCCCTATGCCACATTGCAGTAACTGTTCAGGACGGGCCTGACAAACATGAGAAAGAGCTCAAGGTGTAAACCTGGCCTCCGAATTCCCCATATCCAAATCTGATTGAGAATTTGTGGGATGTGCCGGTACCCCAGAGGTACCCCAAATCTATGGTGGGGTCTTCTTGGTTGCTTGGGCCATTCATTAAGCAGTTCCAGCTATGTGGGATGGCGCATTGTGCCGCTAGGATGGTAACTGCCATTGCGGACTGCCATTACCATGAAGGGGCGTACTTGGTCTGCAATGGTGTTTTCGGGTGGGTGGTACGTGTCAGGTGGCATTCACATAAATGCCAGGACCTGAGATTTCCAAGCGGAACATTGCATTGGAACAAGATGATCATTGTAATTCACTTCATCTCAGTGGTTTTAATATTTTGGCTGATCAGTGTAAATCAAAACACCATGCGTAGTTTAAAAGCTCTCACACAACTCCTGCAATATAATCCAAATCCCATTTATCCAGTCGTATGCTCAGTGCTTCCCAAACACATGCATTTTTCCTAAAACATTATGATTTACAACACCTCAGAACAAACAGTCTTGAGCACAGCTGAGTAGTGGTGCCTGGGCACTTAGTGTGTTTGAACTCTGCCTATGCTCATAAGCTTGCACATGCTCAGGGCGCTTCTCGTAGGCGGAGGTGTTTTAAATCACATGTTATATAATTCTATACACACACATTATTTCACATAGAGCGTTACATAAACACATAACACTAACACTGGATGTGCCTTTCCTTGCTCACAAGGTTTTAAGGTTTGGGGGAGGGGATTGTTAATGTGGCCATGTCAAGCTTTACGTATAAATGTAAATGTATAAATGATTTACGCAATATAAACTGTAACTAATCAAAGCCGCTTAGTCTGACAATGTAAGAATAAGTGCTCAGAAAGAAGAGACTAAAAGGATGTTACCTCCACTCAGTGAAGAGATGATTGATGTTGTTAAAATAACAACATAATGCTGCTTACAGACAACACGTTCCTCACATTCTCCTTGACAATGAGAACAGCTGTTTATTTTTGCCTGGGAGCATCTGCCCATGGTGCTGTGTTTCATTTCACTGTGGCTGCAGGCGGGTGTGTGTCTGCTGTATGCATGATTTATTGAACAGATTTGGGATGTCACTGGTGCCATCGCCTGTTACACATGTGACACTAGTGAGGATACGCTGGAAACATATCATTAAACAAAGTCATCCAATTAATGTTTTTTTTCTGAAGATGTGAGCTCCTTGTAAATTAGTATTTAGTTGTTGTTTTGTTATGTCCAAATGTTCTTTACAAACAAAACCACATAAGAAATAAAATTTCATTTAACTTTATATTCACCAGTTAGTGCGAACACCTGTAGACATACTATGGAATACAGAAATACAGAAAGGCAACAATAGATGTACAGACATTACTGATTTACATAGAAGGTAGGAATGCATGATAATATCATTACATCATTGGTATCGGTTGATACTGACTTTAAAATGAATCACTCAATGTGCCTTTTTTTGCTTTACACAATAAATGAATATTATCCACATTGAAAAGTATTGTATTTCATGTCTCCATCTGCTGGTGGGCCATCACGATAAGAGTATGCATGCATAATATGATGTTAATTCCACTACAGAGAATAACAACAAGATAAAAATTAAAATCTTTTTTTAGATTTCAATTTTTATCTTTTTTTATCTTTTTCTTCACATGCTGTTCTCTTCACGTGCTATAAAAAAACCCAACTAAATTGGAAAAAAAGAGGAATGAAAAATAAGAAAAAAAGAAAGAAAATTTAAAGAAGGCATGATCTTTTTGGGTTAGGATGCATTTGGGATTGGTTTAGTGTTATTAATTCTCTCTATTCATATATTCACACTGCAACACACACATACATGTTATCCAAGTTACGTATGCAGGTGAGCTGCCCCTCAGTGTGTCTGCGGAGGATGTGAGAGGGACACTGCGGAGGATCAACCCCCGGAAAGCTGCAGGCCCGGACAACATCCCGGGACGGGTTCTGAGAGACTGTGCTGAGGAGCTCACAGGGGTGTTGACGTGGTACCTGTTTGTCTCAAGACATCCACTATTGTTCCGGTGCCTCAGCTGTGAAAGCATGAATGACTATTGACCAGTGGCTCTCCAGCCGATAATCATGAAATGCTTTGAACAGCTGGTTTTGGCTCACATGAAGGACAGTATCAACAACAACATGGACCCCCATCAGTATGCTTACAGGAAGAACCGGTCTGTGTCTGACACAGTGTCAGCTGTCGTCCACTCCGCTCTCACCCACCTGGAGAACAGGGACTCCTATGTCAGACTGCTCTTCCTGGACTTTAGTTCTGCTTTCAACACCATGGTTCCACAGACTCTAGTCAACAAACTGCTGCTGTTGGGACTAAAACCATCTCTCTGCAAATGGGTCCTGGACCTGACAAACAGGCCACAGTCTGTGAAGATCCACGGCGTCTCATCTTCCACCATCACACTCAACACCGGCTCCCCACAAGAATGTGTCCTCAGTCCCCTGTTGTACACGCTCCTCACACACGCTCCTCTGTGGCCGAAAGGAAGGCGCTGCAATGAGTGGTCAAATCTGCAGAAAAAATCACCAACAGCAGCTTACCTTCCTTGGAGCACATTTATGTCAGCAGGTGCAGAAGCAGAACGTCAGGTATCATGGATGACCCCACCCACCCGGCACATGAACTGTTCACCCTCCTCCCCTCAGGCAGAAGGTTGCGCAGCCTCAAGACCAAAACAACAAGGCTAAAGTGCAGCTTCTTCCCAAAGACCAAAACAACAAGGCTAAAGTGCAGCTTCTTCCCAGGCTGTGAGGCTCACAAACTCACTGACTTAACTGTCCCCCTGGACTTTACTGCTGCACTTTACTGCTGCAATTACATGCTGCTGATTCTATGTGTTTTTTACTATTAGACTTTAGGTTATGTATTTATTTTTTTATCTATTTATTTAACTATGTATAGGTGTATCGTATTTATTCTGTACGCTGCTGGACCTGGGTAATGTTTTTCGTTCCCTCATGTTTCTAACATGTGTGAATGGCAATAAACTGAACTGATACTTACATTTAAACTCATACTTGAGTTGTAGCATTATTGTAGCTGCCTGCCTCACGCACCTCCCTCGCTACCTGTGTATGAAGTTAGATTTGTCTCATTAATACCTGTAAATGCACAGAGGGTGATCTACAAATATTTCTTGATCTGCACACGTTTCATAATTATGTGTGTGAACAGATCGACAATCTGTGTGTAAATGTGTAATCTGTAAATATAACACATTCCACAAATACAAAAAATATCTGTGAATACATTAAATTAATTTGCAAATAAATGAAAAACATTTGTGAATATCTTCCTAACATTTACAACTTTCTAACAGGCATTTGTGAACTCAGTTTTTATTTGTGAATTTTTGTGAACATTTGTGGATCTCAGTTCTACGCGTGTGGATTTGCTTTTTACACACACGGATTTTTGAGACAAACTTTCCGCCGGTCCAAACGAAAATGCACTCGTATCACTCAGCCATCTTTGGATAGCACGTGATCACCCAGCTGATGACGTAATTTCCGCATGTGAAAGTAAGAGCACGCAGTCTTTCTATGACCTGTTATATTGATGATATTGATTTTAGGCCATACCGCCCAGCCCTAGGCCCAAGCTCTAACCTCTTATTAAAGGAGCATTACTTCTTTCCTTTCTTTACCTTTCCTGTCTGTGTGTACAGTGGAAAATAGTCAGTGTGTGTGAGTGTGTGTGTGTGTGTGCGAGCGAGCGAGCCAGAGAAAGAGAGAGAGAGAGAGAGAGAGCTTTGGGCATCATAACATTTTTGTAGTTAGCCTTATTCTCGTTTTGTTGTAGTGCATTGTTGCTGTAACTTGGTACTGTATCTCAGTGTGATGTTACTGTTACTGCAGCTGAACTATTGATCAGTATAGGCCATAGGCCTAATGCGTTAGCCCCCACCCAATTTCACCACAAGCCGCTACTGAATATATGTAGTTTTTTCAGTCCAGATTAGATTCTGCAGGTCTTCTCCTCAGTCCTTCAGGCCCAACAATCTATGCCTTCAGGGCATTTATGTTATTGCTTTATATGTACATAATTCCATTTCATGCTCTTACACTTACCTATTATAATTCTCTATTCTTTACATCGGAGCAACTGTAACGAATCACAATTTCCCCTCAGGGATCAATAAAGTATTTTGGATTCTGATTTCTGCCTGAAAGCTTTCTTGATTAGGTTTAAAAAAACATTTGGAGAAATTGGGGAAAATTTTCCTCAAAGGCTTTCTATCAGAAAGGTATCTCTTGATTAAGGTTGGTAAAAAGTTAGGGTTTGCGTTAAATTAAATAGGTTTCTGTCATAAAGGCCTTTTTGGAAAAAGCCTACAAGGAAAACTTCTCCAATATGCAAAAAACATTGAGTTAAAATGAAAAAAAAAAACTGCCAGAAAGCCCCGAGGCTAATTTATCTGAAGTGCACAACCCCAATAAGGCAGGGTCACACCAACGCATTCTTGTGCATCTGTTGTTGAAGTTCGGAGACGCTGTGTCAAATTATGTTTGTTACATGCATTGTGTGTTTTCAGAAACACACTTCAAAACACAACTGCACAGGAAATGTACAGTTTTTCTTGTTACATGTAGAGTTTTTTTCAAAATACACTAACAATGTCAGTAAAACACCTCCTTTTTTAAGTTTATTCTCTTGTGCAATAAAAGCACGTGGTTAGGTTTAGAAAATAACATCATGGTTTAGCTCAACATTCACACAGGAAGGAAACAGTAGCCTCTCAGATTTAAGTCTGGAATTTGTTGGACCCATCCACCACCCCTCCCACCTACCCTTGGGACTTTCCAGCTTTTTCAATTATGTTGTTGCCAGCGGCATTACAACCTGACACCATCCAGCAGTATTATAACCTGATGCCGCCTGGCAGTGTATCATACCGCCATGAAAGGTATGTTTTTGCATCGGTGTCTAACAACAAATCACAGACAAATTGACGAGTTGGGAATGAGAAGGGGCTGGTCACACATGACCAAATGCAGGCAGGGTACCACTGCCGGCAGAGGCAATATCCGTGTTAAATGTGGGCAGTGCCCAGTGTTGATGCACAACGAATGTTAGCTCACTCGTTAATGTTTTCTAGCTTGCTACATTATATCACAAAATATGCTACTGGTACATTTTCCATTTTCTCACATTCCATGCCTGTCTCCCAACTCACTGGCAGCCAGGGAGCGTCTCTCATGTAGGGCAGTTTATTTTTTCATGGCCAGTATCATACAACAACAGCTGGTTAAACATGGCAACAATGTCTCCTCCACACACACTTCTTTGCTTTTGGTTAAGGCCGTAAATTTTTGGTCGAAGTTCACCAAGGTTGAACACTACGTGATGCAATGTAAATTTGCTTTGCCATTGGAGGCAAATGTTTTATTTGCCCTTTTGCTCAAATTGACTGGAAGTGAATGGGAGGCAAATATTTGTGAATGTTAATTTTATGTGCGTGTGGGATTGCGCCCATTAGGTAGGGAAGCCAGTTCATATAGCCTGCGAGGTGAAACCTAGGAAAAAAAGCCAATAATAAATTTGTTGCATCACATCCTACTGCTTGATAAAGAGACAGTTCACCCCAGAATCCAAAATACATATTTTTCCTCTTACCTGTAGATTGTTTTGGTGTGAGTTGCTGAGTGTTGGAGTCTCAGAGCCTCAGAGATGTCTGCCTTCTCTCTGATAAAATGGAACCAGATGGCACTCGGCTTGTTGTGCTCAAAGCACCAATAAATGCAACAGCAATGTCTGTTTCCAGAAATCATGACCTTGTTACTCAGGATAATCCAGAGACCTTGTTTTGAACAGTTTCAAGTAGGAACTATTTTCTTTCAACAAAACTACACCTGCCAATTGTGCCACCGCACAGCAAGAAGCCTGCATCTACTGCTAACTCACCTAGCATCACTGAGCTAGCTAACATTACAGCTCAACTGAGGAGGATTCTGCATTTCTGTTACTCACTGGACAGTCTATCTGAGCTGTCACACTACTGCTGCTGTTGCTGCTGCCGGTCATCCTGCTGCTGTTTGCATACATAGTCACACACTCACTGAGAACCCACCTGTGTACTGAGCTTGTTATGTTGCCTGATTTTACTTCGGTTTGTTAAAAGAAAAATCTTGTAGAGGCTGATCAAAACAGAGCCTGACATCACAACAAAATCTGCATTTTCATTTATCCTAAGTAAAAACATCCTCATTCAATATGCTGTCTAGAGTGACTGGGAGAATAAAATTGTCATGCTGACTAATAGAAAAAGAAAGGAGACTGCAAAGAGGTTTGATTACAGACTTTCTGTGATAATTACTGTATTTTTCCTGTAATTTAAGTCTGGAGAGACCAGCCAAGAAATTTCAACTTGAAGCTTCTGTGTGTGTGTGTGTGTGTGTGTGTGTGTGTGTCATGGTGAAATGGGAGTCAACTAATAAGTCACAACAAAAGTGACAACAATAATAACTAGAAAATTAATTTCCTGTAGAAAATGCATGTGAATACTGACAGCTGAAATTAATTGTGTGAAAATCTGAAAGCTCAAATGCATTGCACTGCATTGCTTTAAAAAAAAAAAAAAAAAAAAAGAAAAAGAAAAAAAAAGATGCTGAAATATAATACAGAGTTGGAAGCATTAAGCTGGGAGCTGAAATACATGGCTATAAAACCTGGAAGGTAAACTGAAATACTGCCAAAGCTGGAAAGGTGAAATTAATTGCATTAGCATGGTGAAGGAATAAATGCTTTATATCAATCTCAGAGAGATGAACTGCATTGCTTAACACTTGGGTGTCAGGCAGGTGAGTGTGATGCAGCAGGAATAGACCCCAATTGCAGATAATCCAAGCTGACAAGAACAGTTCAGTGATTTACTGAAAAAAAGTGGAGATATGGAAGCTTACTGGTATGGGATATGTCCAAAAAAGGGTACACGTATTGCAGGGAGACAGTAGCCTACAAATAAGGGTTCAGGAGCAGATGCAGGTTCTGGTACAAGCAGCTTGAGAGCAAGATACAAAGCACTGACAGTGTGGCACTAAGGGCGGGGCTGGTTTAAGGACAGGGTGACTGGGTAATTAGAAACAGGTGTGCAAGTAAATGTGGGAGTCAGGTGTATCAGAAAGGTGGAAAAGTGTAAAGGTGCGGACACACCAAACTGACATCAAAGAACTAGCGGCAACGAAAGCCAACTGTTGCTTCATCTACGTCGCGTCACGTCGCCCTGTGTCAGTTGCATTTGAACACACTACACGGACTACATCCGACGGCCAAGTGGCACGTACGTTAGGCGCCTGCGTGAGAGAAAGTGGAGTGAAAGAGTGGTACATCCTGTCAGCCGAGGGGTTTCCCATCTGTGCAGCCGAGCACCGCAGCACCTCCACGGACTCTTACATCCAGACGGTCCCGGTGTTTCCTCCGCAGGCTCCACTTCACTCAGCTGCCCGATAAACCTGCTGCTACTTCCCACTTTAACCTGAATAACAAACCAGGGCTCGGTGCTCCAGTTGCATCCAAACGGAGAGCTGGGGCTAGCTCAGAGACCAGTGGAGGCTAACTGGCTGTGCTTCCCTCCAGTCATGATGCTGTGGCTAACGCTCCACTAGCCGCTCCCAGCTAGCCCCGGCTTTCTGTTTGGATTCTAACGGAGAGCCGGGGCTAGCTGGGAAGCTAGTGGAGGCTAACTGGCTGTGCTTCCCTCCGGTCATGCTGTGGCTAACGCTCTGCTAGCCGCTCCCAGCTAGCCCTGGCTCTCCGTTTGGATTCTAATGGAGAGCTGGGGCTAGCTGGGAAGCTAGCGGAGGCTAACTGGCTGTGTTTCCCTCTGGTCATGCTGCCTCACAGCTAGCTCCGGTTTGTTATTCAGGTTAAAGTGGGAAGAAGCAGTGGGTTAGCCCCGGTTTCACTACAGGCAGATTCACTCGCTACAGGGGCGAGGAAATAAAACCTGAACAGCCAATCAGAGTGATCTCTCTCTCACCGACAAGCTCCGCCGCCGATTCAACATGCTCAATCAGCCAAAAAGCCGCAGACGCCAAAGTGCTGACAGTACGAGACACACTGCAAAAACTAAGCCGAAAGACGCTCACCGGCGGCCCAACTTTGGTCGACGGCCGACCGTCGGCTTGGTGTGTCAGGGCCTTAAGGGTATCTGTTGGACAGGTAGAATAAGACTGGCAGTGTGTCTCATCTTTACGAATCACTTAATATTTTTAGTGCACAAGTGCACTAAGTGCGTTCATGCTGCATTGTATGGGAAAATGCAGTGTACTACTGGTGTACTCTGAACGGTCCAAAAATTGAGTGTAGAATAATGGACACTTCTCACACTCAACTGTCAGCATCTTTATAACGTAGCAAACTTCGTAACTTTTGACGTGGCAGCCAGCAACAACAAGGAGCCTATTAGTTGCTTGTTGCTAGTACTGGCTTAGTTGGTCATTAGCTCCAAGGCTGCTAACAAGTACACCAAGGCTAGCAACTCACTGGAGTGGCTCCAGGTCTTTCTGGTCATTAGCTTCAGAGCCTGTTAACTAACATGCCAACACTCGCAACCCACTGGATTAGCTACTGGCTTTGTTGGTCATTAGCTTTGGAGGCTGCCAACAAGCACGCCAAGGCTAACAACTCACTGGAGTGGCTACAGGCTTGGCTTGTCATTAGCCATAGCTTCCAACAAAAAACAAAAGTGCTGGTAGTCGTTCCACTCCTGTACAGTAGGTTGTGCCACCTTACATAACTAGGCTACTACTACCTACAAGGACAAATAATGCCCTCCTGTCAGTAAGAAGAAGAAGAAGAAGAAGTATTTCAAGTCTTGCATTTCTCACCTCCAGGTATGCTGGCATGTGTGTTGTGAAGTAGTTAGTCCTTAGCTTTTAAACTTTACATGTAGGATTGGTGGTAGCGTAGTGGATAGTGCCAGCGCCCCATATACAGAGGTGATGCCTTGCTGCAGCAGTCACGGGTTCAACTCTAGGTTGCAACCATTTATTGCATGTCATTCCCCCACTCTGTCTCTCCCAATTTCACTCTGTCCTATAAAGGCAAAAAAGCCCCAAAAATAAACAAACAACAAAAAATAAATTTTAGTTTCTTATATGTGTTGTGAGAGTGTGTAAAGGCATTTGGAGAGCTTTGTAAATGTCAAAAATGCTAAATTAGCAGCAAAGAGTACTTTATGTTAGCAGCTAAATTAAAATAGTAGCCTATTGCTGCAACAGCCATCCTTTCAAGCAGCTGGGCAGAGCAAGCAGTAGATAGGCGAAAAAATCCACTGTCATAAATTTTGGGTGCTTACTGGGCATATGCTCATTGATGGACATATCGAGCAGAATTGAGCCATTGTTTGTTTATGTGATTGAAATTATGTGATTAGAATTGCACTTATGAGTTCATCTGGCAGTCACCTCACTTAAATGATGTAAAACAAGACAAATTAACGTGATTCATGACAAATGCAAGAGACAAATTTATATTGATATTGACACAGCATTTATTTTTTTAATATAAATGTCTGTGTAATAGGCCACATTATGTTAAATTAAGGTTTTGTAGGAAGGGAGAAAAGAAAAATGAAGTATTAAAACATAATTGTCTGTGATTTTAAAGGAGCTCCTTCTTTTCTTGCATTTCACACAGCACTTAGATAAAATTTGAACATCCACAACTCCCGCCTCCCTCCAAAGGCCTACTCCCCCCTCCTCCATTACGTGCTCATTACCAGTGTTGCCAACTTAGCGACTTAGTCGCTATATTTAGCGACTTTTCAGACCCCTCTAGCGACTCTTTTTCAAAAAAGCGACTAGCGACAAATCTAGCAACTTTTTCTGATGTTATTGAAGACTTCTGAAGACTCTGTTGTGAGAGCATGTATCATTCTTATTCTTCTCAACAAGCAGCGGATGCTGCCGTGGGGAGAGCATGTATCATTCTTATTCTTCTCAACAAGCAGCGGATGCTGCCGTGGGCTCCTCTCTTGCCCCAAAGCACTCACAGATGGCCCAGTCCTCCCTCCCAGCTGCAGTCAGAGCAGGAGATGTTAACCCATTCAGTCAACCCGAATACAATGATTGGTCAGAGTTTTCTTAGAACCATATGAGAATGGTTTAATTATGAGGGTACTGTTTTGGTTTTGTAAGATTCAATATTTGAGTTTAAAAATCATCTGATGTATTTAATTTAATTCATTTTATTGTATTTTACATAGAGGAGAATGTTAAAAATGCTGTACTGCCATCTACTGGCCGATTTTAGTTCAGCAGCTAGTGTTTTGTTAATCTTGAATTAAAAACTTTATCCAGGAAGTGAGAACAATCATGGAGAAAACACGTTTTGGCAGCTCACAGCCGCTCCGGCATACATCTTGTTTTTGATGTTGCATTGTTGGTAGTGCTGCACGATTTGGTAAAAATGTGCGATTGCGATTATGGTGGACAATATCGCGATTTGTGATTGCGATTACAATATAATTACAATAAAATGTAATAAATAAATGGTATCATCACAGCACGGAACTGTACACACAGCGGAGCAAGCCTGTGTTGCGTTCAGGCGTTGTCAGGTAAGTGACAAANGAGTCTTTTTGCTTGATTCAGTGTTTCCCCTACATTATATTAGGGGGGCACTGACCTGACCTGACAGAGTTATTGTTATGGACAGACAGTGTGACAATGACCATCAACAGACTGAGCACAGTCAAACACGCTGCTCACACAGCAGCGCAGCACGGAACTGTACACACAGCGGAGCAAGCCTGTGTTGCGTTCAGGCGTTGTCAGGTAAGTGACAAATTCCAGCTCCATAGCACAACACAGCAGCATGTCAAGTGGGCTGAAACCAAGCAAAATTGCTCAATTTTTCATTTGTTATGGAGTCCATGATTTCTCTGTGACACTTACAAATGTTTGCTTAACTGTGCTTGGATGTTGTTTTATGAGTCTCTGGCGGCTTTAACGTTACACAGCTCGGCTTTCTCTCGCATGCACTCTTCCTACTTTTTCCTGTGCTGTGCTGTCTCAAGTGTTGATATCCACCTTATTTTTCACAGAAACACGGAGGCAAAACATAACGCAGCCAGCTTCCGTTTTTTTGTGCGACACTTCCGGTCCAGCACTCTTACCACTGTGTAAATGGGAATCGCCTTGTTGTTTACCTTGCTGAGTTTAGCTATATATATG
>NC_065511.1:6848405-6890127 GCF_006386435.1 Epinephelus moara
TTAGCTCCAGTAAGGGAAAGCATGAGGGAAAGCGGCTGACCGGAAGTCATGCACAAAAAACGGAAGTTGATCACTATTTACTTCCGTGTTTGAAAATAAGGTGGATAGATTGGTCGTGTTGCCACGGGACGTGGCGACTTTAACTTTCACACTTACACAGCACGTCTGTTCAACGTCGCCGTAACTGAATCCAAAGTATCGCCATGTAACAGACGTTTTTTTCGCCACCAACTCAGCCTGTTCATGGTCGTGCTCATGCTCTTCTTCAGCGTCTGTGTTGGTCACTGCTGCACGCCGGCTGCACTCACCAGGATAGCTTGTGGGCGTGATGTCAACAAACTCCACACACTACAGGAGAGGCAGTTACGTTCACAGGCACACACGTTAACATTTATTTAGCCTACATTAAATCGCAAATCGCAGCCTTTTATGCGGTTATGTAATCACACAGCCTCACATTGCGATTGCGATTGCGATTGCGATTAGATTAATCGTGCAGCACTAATTGTCGTATTAATGATATTAGATTAATCGTGCAGCACTAATTGTCGTATTAATGATATGTTTATATACTTTTTACTTACATGTGCCAATGTTTAAGAGGTAAAATTTAAGTTGTATGTTCATTAGAAAGTCATTTCATTTGCATCTTTTTCTAGCATACTGTTGTCATTAGCCATGCTATTTTTGGTTAAGATGGTGCAGTAATATGACGTGGCATTGTTAATTTGATACTGTATACTGCTGCAAAATATGATATTCATAATTTGATGAATATTTTGTCTAGTTTCCTTTTTAGTTTCAAACTTTGCTTTGTCAATGAACCTGGCAAAACCATATCTAGATTCTTGATTAAAGAGTTTAGCTGCCTGTCAAGTCATGCACAGCATGCATCACCGACAGAACAATGAGTTTTCATCTCTAGTGGAATTCATTTACATTTTAGTGTGCCATCAACTTATTAATAGCATTTTAACCTAAACAAAGAAAAGTGTAAAATTTCCAGAAAGGTAAATGTGGCCTTAATAGGCAATTATTAACAGGTATTAAAAGGGAACTAAACCCCCCTCTGGGCATTACTCCGCCCACAGCTTGATTTAAAAAAATTCCGAAAAGATAGGCGGAGCTGAGGGGGGGTTGGGGGGGGGGGTGGGACAGGCGAGCGGCTGAGGAACGGGGCGGAGTGAAGATTGTCCCTCGCTGTGGGGAGAGGACAGAGGGCTTCCCCGGAGGTCGGCCTCTTTACCCGGTCCCTCTCCTCCACACTTTGACTTATTTTCATTGTGCCGATGGTGGCTTGGAAAACCGCCCCTAACTGTGTCACACGGGCAGAAGGGAAGGCAGCTGGAGCTCGGCCTCTTTCCCCCTGTTCACCCTTCTCCCCATCTCCACGCTTAGACTTTTTTTCACCCTCCCGACAGTGGAGCTTATTTTCATTGTGCCCATNGTGGACGGTTAGTGACGTCATTCGCCCCGAAAAAGAGTCATTCGCCTCCAATGTAATGTAATGTAAATTCAAATGTAGTAACCAGGTTTCAAGCTGTAGAGGGCACTCCATACCACATTTTTAAAATAAAATGTAGATTTTCAACAGTTTGCACTAAACTGTCAAGATTTTGAGCAGGATCGGTGAGTAACACTACTATACAACCAGAAACAATGATTATCAGCTGAAAAAAATGGTTTTAGGGTTTAGTTACTCTTTAATGTGTAGGCCTAAACGAAAAAATTGTGGTCAACCCCGCTGAATGTCACTCGAAGGTTTTTTAAAAAGTTGGCAGCCCTGCATTAGCTTTCAAGGCTGCTAACTAGCATGCCAAGACTAGCATCTCACTGCAGCGGCTACAGGCTTTGCTGATCATTAGCTTCAGAGGCTGCTAACATGCACGCCAAGGCTAGTAACTCACTGAAGTGGCTTCTAGCTTTGCTGGTCATTAGCTTTGGAGGCTGCCCACGAGCATGCAAAGTCAAACAACTTATTAGAGCAGTTGCTGGCTTAGCTGGTCATTAGCTCCAAGGCTGCTAACAAGTACCCCAAGGCTAGCAACTCACTGGTGTGGCTACAAGCTTTGGTGGTTATTAGCTTTGGAGGCTATCAACAAGCACCCCAGGCTAACAACTCACTGGTACAGCTACTTGCTTGGCTGGTCATTAGCTTCCAAGGCGGTAACTTGCACACTGAGGCTAACAACCCATCAGATTGGCTACAAGCTTTGCTAGTCATTAGCTTTGGAGGCTGCCAACTAGCATACCAAGTCTAACAACACACTGGAGCGGTCACTGCCTTGGCTTGTTAGCTTTCAAGGCTGGTAACTAACATGCCAAGGCTCTCAACCCTCTGGAGTGGCTACAAGCTGGCAGAAGCTAAAGACTAGCCAGCCGATTCTGAGGGGTGCTAGCCTTGGCATGTTAGTTGTCTGTTGCTATTGCTCAATCGTTGGTTTTCAGGGACCTCTAATTTATAGTAGATTAGATACCCTCAAATGTAGTGGTGTAGTGGAGGGTATACGCAGGTGTTTAACCACCTCTTTTTCTGTCAGTTTAAAATATAGCTACACATCAACCAAGCCATTGGGCTATATAGAGGAGTATACCCACTTCCTTCTCAGTAACCTACTCATCTACCCAGTGGTACACCCACCTCATCAACTACCACTTCACTGCTCAAATCCATCTTCTGAATGGGGAATGGTAAGCTCTATACAGTATGTGTCGAAGATCACACAGATAGTTGCACACAGAGTGAGAGGACAGCTTACAATACCTCTAGGATTGTCTTAGAAAATGAAGTTCAGGAAAATAAAAGAGAATAATATGCTTCTCTCCTTAAACAACTAATGCCAAATTGCTTTTTAGCAGGGTGCACAACCCACAACTACTTTAGTGGATCAATAAGCGCTTTGGGGTTGCATTTTTGATGTATGAAAGGCGCTATATAAATAAAGTTTGATTGATTGACTGAATAATGTTGTGTTGGTCACCTTCCAGTGTCAATGCCCCTGCGTTCTCTCCTGCAGACTGTTGCTCCAGTGTCAATGCCCCTGCGTTCTCTCCTGCAGACTGTTGCTGAAGCCAGAGCTGTTTGTAGTGAACTTACCTGTGTAATTAAAAGTAAGTCCCTCACTCATAAACTCACCAAAGTCATATTTCCTTCAGCTTCACAAAACACTGTTTATCATCCTAGACACACACATTTTCTGTGATGCCGTCTCTCAGACACACAATCACATCCACTTAACTTAGTTTGCACACAAATTCTGTCGACAGCCGGTGCTCTCTCAGAGCAGGGGTTGTTGTGGTGAACAAGTGTATGTGGCTGGTGTTGCTGTGTGTGGGAGAAGCGAGTAAAATGAACATCTGTTACGTTGCTGTATAATCAGCAGAGCTGCGTAGGCGGCCGAGATGAGAAAACTTTGGAGGAGAACGATACCAGGATGCAACGCGTTCCCTCACATCCACAGGGCCGTCACAGAGTTTTATGACTGTTATCACACAAATGGGAGTAAGTAAGGAGGTGGGACTCACTTTATGAGTGGTAAGAGTGCACTGCTTAGCAGAAAACAGCAGGCCTCATTGCTAGCTCTGTTTCCCAGTTTGACTGGAGAATTTCCCGGGGTTTAAATTGACGCATGGTAATGCATGACCTTTTTCTAGTCTGAAACACTAGTCTAGGTGAAATACAATGGCTCTCTAGAGACAGACAGAAAAGACAGACAGACAGAGAGAGGGGGAGTGAGAGGAAATGACAGACGGTGTAAAATCTGATGAGGATGACCTAAATTAAACTTTGAGTGATGCAAATGGGTGTTTAATATGTGTTTGTGTGCTTGTCTGAAGGCATTTGGTAATATGTTTGTCTGCGCATGTATGTGTGTGATCTGTGCGTGTGTTCTTGCATGCATGTGCGTCTGCCAGAGTCTAATGGCACCAGGCCCTCTAGCTAGAGGCTACAATCCAAATGAGATCTGAGGAACTGTATGTCAAGCCAGCTATTCATCAAACATAACAGCAGTGAGAAGCAAGATTGAATGGTGGAGATAGCATCTTCAATCACAGAGTGTAGGAGGCCACTTTGTGGGTTTCATCTCCACAATATAAGACATACAGGACTGTCAAGTGAATATGATAATGTGTGAATAGATCTTAAGGAAGGAGGGGAGGGGGAGGCTGCTGTAACAATTGACAGTTCAAAATGACATCCACAGAGGTGGAGCGGATATTGTGAAGCCTTTAGTATCAACAAAATAAGCTCCATATAGTAAAGGCTTCAGAACTCTTTGAACTTAAGTTCAAACTCCTTCATATCCTGTCATATTACTGCCAACCCAGTGTCTTTTCAGTTACGTACATAGTAATTATGTCTTTGGGATAATGCAATGGTGGCCAGAAACATTTACATTAAACAAATATACAAATTCATGGATTAAGTTCAATCACATTGTTCAGTTTAAATGCAAAAACTAGTGTGAAGGATGTGTAAGTGTAGAGACCGATGCAGGTTTGGAACATCTGATCCTTGTCCCAGTGTACTTTGTTCATTTCAACATCTCTTATCTTCCTTTTTCCAGAAAAAAATCTAATCTTTCTGTCTTCTGGATCAAAAAATCTGTCACGTTCACTCAAATCTTCCCCAAAGATCAAAACTGATCCTAACAGTTGACTGTCCATCATTGCTGAACACTGCTGCTTTATAAATGGTGATACTGTAGGCCTTTTTCACTGAAGACATGTTGACATGTCGCAGTAAGAAAAGCACAGGTTAAAATGAACGATGGCTGAATTCCATTTGACGGCTCTGATTTTAGGGTCCTGGTTCTGTGCATGCTGGCTCACTGTTACACTGTCATGGCTTACTAGGACACTTGAAAAGAACAAAGCCATGATTGATATTAGTAACACCTGTGTTTTTCTTACTAAAAACAGTCATAATGTCTGCAGCGTAAAACTCCCATTGCATTTTCTACTTTTATAAAATCTTTAAACTGGGGTGGCCAGCAAAGTGATTTGTAATTTCCATTTTTTCTATCACCCCCAAAACAAAACAAAACAAAACTAATCAAGCAAACAAACACATAAAATCTTATGGTTTGACTACAGTCTGAAACAGCTGCCATACTGGTGGGCTGTTTGCTTCCATAACATGTCTTCTTTCAGACTAGTGGAAAGAAAATGTCCAAAATAAACATTTAGATGTTTCTTTTAGTTCATATTTCTGTTCTGGAAATTTATGCAAAAAAAAGTGCATATTTAATAGAACATAAAATTTCAGAAAACTTGTAATATAAAAAATGTCTCAAAGTAAGTAATCAGTTGGGGAGGTTTTATGGTGGTATCATTTAGTTAAAAGTTTTACCTGGGGTTTCACCTGGGGTTTCTTCCCTTATACTGACTGCTGAAGTAGCTGCTTCCACATGAGACAGTCTTATCAAATAAAATTAGTATGCCAGACATCAGCTGTTTAAAAAACACACAATGTATTAAATTAAAGGGGCCATAATTGAAGAGAAAACTGCAGAGGAGCTATGGTTAAACTCAGCCTACACACAGTGATCATGCCATCAATAATTTAGTTTATTAAGTTAACTGTGGCCATTGTTTGTCAAACTGCTGTCATTTTTATCACAGTGTTTAAGTAGTCAGAGGGTAGAGACTGTCCCCATTTAATAACATTCACAAAATAACACTGAATTGTCTTTTGTTGTTTATGTACACATTGGTTCTGTCCTTCAATCCTTCTGTCCTTGGCCGAGTCACTGCAGGACCTCAACTCAAACCATCTGTCTGATACATTTACAGAAAATATGATCCAAGAAACATTATGTTTAAAGCTCAAAGTAATCACAAATGAGAATGCCTCTGTAAGGAGTAGAAGCCCATTGGATTGGTTTAGGTATTTATGTCAAGTGCATTGAGAGAGACACAGCCCTGCTGTGAGTAAAGCACTAGAATGGTAAAACGATGCAAGAGACACATCACAAGTGTCCCCTTTAATCATTTCACTATACTCTTAGCAGCGCTGACGTATCTCTGCCGGTCTGGTCTGGAATCTGTTTATATTGTCCACAAGAGTAAATGTGAGGCTTTATTAAAAACACCCTCACCAAGGAGACCTGCTGCATCTGTGGATACTGTATTTCATAACAACAACCAAAAGGATAAAGTCTCTTTAATATTAAAGCTGAGTCACTGTGCTGCCCCCCTTTCCCTCCACACCAGCCAGAGGTTAATGAGAACTGTTTTCCCCTAGCCCTACACATTTCCTATGGATGACACTCTGTGGTCACATTATAGTGTTAATGTGCTGCTCAAGATGCACGACAAGTTCAAGCCATGGATGTATTATGAGAACTGGATACAGTGTTGGAGATGGGGCCCTGCTCATTACTCTGAGAGTTGGTCAGTGGCCAAAAAGTTTGACTTCTGGGCATAGAATTACCCAGATTTTCCGCAATGTGGGGACCATAGAGCGAGCACACTAGCATTTCCTTTAATCCCACCTCCCAGCTGCTCAGTCTCAGGCTTGTTTTCATGAATGACAGTAGAAAAAAAACTCTGGATTCAACTTTTAATGAATTTTATGACTTTTAGGACATAGTGATTTAATAAAGGGCTATTTAAGTGTTGTTACTGGAAAGTTTATGTACCTCAAAAATGGTCCCATCTCCTATCTTAGATTAACTAAAAGCACACTAGATAAAATACAGCAGCCTATTCAATATCAATAAATACATATTGAACAATGAATTAAAATCTCCTGAAACAAATACATGTCTAACAGCAGCTTATCTCTGTAAATTTGTCTGTTTATGTTACCAGTTCAGAATGGCTCTGTGAAAATTGCTATTGACCAAGCCAGATGTCCCATACCATAGACCTTCCCCACTGCATGATTGGGTAGTGGAAATGAGGGACCAGTCCAAAGTAATGCTATTCATTGAGGGGGCAGTTACCTCGTATTATGTTTCTATTACGAAGGACACCAAGTTTCTTCAGACTGCTCCTCTAACAATTCGGAAGAGCTGTGACAGGAGGAAGGCATCCTCGTTCAACCCCACTCCACTCTGACAGCCCTCGGAGGCTTGCCAAATTCCAGATGTCATAGCCTAAATGATGTTGATCGCCCTGAGTTCACCTAAAAAGTTGAAACTGCTAACTATGTTTTTCCAAAATTTCTATTTGGTAATAGGCCTTTGTGTAATTAACTCATTTTTGTGATGGAAACCGGGTCACAAAGGTAATTCAGCACATAGAAACTGCATGAGAATGTACTAGAATGGGTATTGTAATCCTCCATTTTACATTCATCTGATTTGTCTCCACATCTACCTCTAAACTCCAACCTCCTCGTAAACAAGGCCGTTAATCTGCAGAAACATTCTGTCTCATCAGCATGTGTTGGACCTCGTTAGGGTCATCCAGCTCGTTAACCCTCGTTAGACGCCTGGCTTATTAGGTCTCATTAACAAGTGCCATACAGTCGAGGGCACAACTGAACATGCTGGAAATGTTTCTGTTTGGTTTTTCTAAAGGATTTATTAAATGATAAATCTGGTAATATTCCTGAATATTGTCCACAAAGCCCATCAAAAGACCAAACTAACAATAAATTGATCCAAAACTAAGTATTGTGTGTGCACCCAAAGCCTGATGTATATTGATCCTCTGTGCCAAAGTGCTTCACTGTTGTCCAAAAACTATTGGGTCCCATATCCACCAAAGCATTTTTTCCCAGCTGAGCGTTTCCTGAGGAGCTCCTCGGGTGACGTTTTCAGGCGCTTGAGAAAACTTTGGTTTTTTGTTCAAAGAGTTCTGAAGCCTTTTTTTTTTCAGCTGAGACGCTTGGGTTGCATCTGGGTGCCACATTACGGAATACCTACTAAAGTAAAAAAGGTGGCGCAAGGAAGAGCGCTTGCTCTGGATGAAGCGAAGGCTGAAGCACATCGGTAGACAGGACGGACACACTGGTATCTGTGGCTTCATGAGAGAAAACATACATTTATAGAGTATATTAACACATATTTCTGGACATAATTCAACACTTGTACATGTAAGATGTGACGGTTGGTCTTTGAGGTATTTGTCCCTCTTCCACTTTGATTGAAAGGCTGGGTAGGACGTGACAGTGACGAGCACAGTGTAAGCAATTAGCTTGCCTTGCTACATTAACATATAGTTAAAGTTAACACAGCCCAAGCTAGCTTACGATATACATCTACTCCTAAAAGATGATTTATGATTTCTTACAACTCATACACAGACATTACAGATTTAGCAGCATTTAAGAAAATTTTGTATTAATTTTAACTCCATGTAAAATGTTTACTAGCTAATGTTCTGCTCGTCTGCCTTAACAATGCACTTCATACATTTCTACAACTGCTGATTTATCAAATCGGTGTTCTCCTAAGTGAAACACGATGCTGAATTTAGTGGCAGACCTTAGTAATATCAGTAATATAAAGCAAGTCATTCATAAAGGTCATTCCAAGCATGTGAAAATGTAGTGTATGCATTTAAGTAGAGGATGCCCACAAATACGGGAAAATTGTTTCCTGTGTTGATTCAGGAAGTGACAGTGCATTTTATTTTTCAGTATGAGACGATTCAATGATAACGTTGTACAGTACGGATAGCAACTTATTCCACTCTGTAGGTTGGTGATAGAAACCGTGTACCGTGTGTTACAGGAACAGTGCCTTTTTTTCTGGCTTCATGTTCAACAAACTGTTGTTGAAGCAACAAATTTAGTTTAGTCTGCTTGTTGAAAAATGCTAATTTAATGAAATTGAGTATGTGTTAAAAACCAAAGCAATATTTGCTAAATTGAAGGCAAAGAAATTTTAAAAACAACATCGGCAGTTAGCCACCAAGATTAGCCACTGACACTAACCATAGACAGTCAAGACTAAGTACTACTCAGGAATAGGGTGGATAAGACAATACTATAAAAAGCCTAAAAATGTGATCGTACCACACCAAAAGTAATGCAAACTTAGGCAACTAAGCCCACCACTTATTTTACCTACTCCTCAGCTCAGTGAGATGCTACCACTATGAGAGATTGACTAGTTGTTTGGTCAATAATGTGATAGATGCCAGGAGGACGGGAAACTTAAAATGGCTACTTTTGCATCTGTTGGTTCTGCCTGACGGTAAAAAATTATATTCATTTTAAAGGATGTGTGTCTGATTGTTTAGATTACTATGTGCATGTCTTTGTACAGTTTTGTCAAAGGTGTTTTGAAGGAGTGGATGTTTTTCATCAAAATCACTTTCATTGCTAGTTTAACAAATGAAAGTGATTGGAAAGTGATTTGGGAAGGCTGTAATCTTATGGTCAATGTGTTGACGGGAGTAGAGAAGAAAGACTGGAGGTCTGTGAAAGAGGCAGGTTGGGATGGTGTATGGGTCAAACAACCCAGGACTTTCCCCTAGAATACCAATATTTGCAACTGTGTGAAACCAAACTAACTTTACATTATTTAATTGTTTTCCTTAACCTGCTTAACATTACTGCCTAAACCTAGAGACACCCAATCGTGTTTTTTCTCCTAAACCTAACCAAAGTAAGTTCATTTGCCTAAACCCTGACCTATATTTTACTTACATATACATAGATTTATCATGTAATTATATTTACTATTAATTTTTTTTTTCAATTTGCAGATGATGATTTTAGTAAGTCCCCCACCACCTTTTCCACTTTCTCTACCCCTTCCACCCTCATCTGAGCAGGCAAGTCAAGTCCATTCAATATTGCCAAATCATAACAAGAGTTATCTCAGAAATCATTTTATATGGAGCACAAAAGGCCAGTGAGTCATCGGAATAAACTTTTTGGACTATTACATATATATATATATACATATATATATATATATATACACATACTACATATTTTTATAGGGTTTAGGATGATAAAAGAAAGAAAAGAAAGGAGAAAATGAAGAAAAGCAGAAAAAAAGGAAAGACAGTACAGGATAGGACAGGGGTTGAAGACATGGGGAAATTCATCTCCCACCCTGAAGACCATCAGGACGGACCCAAGATTTTTCAAGTGACAACACAATAATTATAGGATGATTAAATTTTAGCTTTTTCCATCTTTCTTTTTAATAAAGTTCATTTTGAAAGTTCATGTTTTTTGAAAAATTCAGTAACATAATAGAAGTCATCACTGTACACACACTAATACACACTTCAAATAACCACACAAATTCCTCATGAATAAAATACACGTACAGTTGACATTCACATTTAAATATGGTAAATTATTAATTTATTACTAAAAAAATTGAGATAAAATCCATCTATGCCATCCAGTGAGCAGCCCACTGTGCCTGCCTCAAATAGAGGGTAATGTAGACAAACTATGGTTTCAAATACTCAGGTTGACTCTCTCTTCTCCTTGTATGTGTTTGGGATTATGATATCTGAATGTATTAATTCAAAACTATTAAAAACATCTAAAGGGGAACAGAGGTCAGGGTGAGAACATGCAGAAAAAGGGCTACAGGATTCAGGCCTGTGTGATCTACAGTGGCAGCATTACAGTAATGTTATACATCAAATTAAAGCTCACATTCTGAGCTTTCTGATGAGTGCAAACACAGATCATTTGGCAGTAACCTTTGACCTCTGCATTATTCTCCATAGTCAATTGACAGAGCAGGGTTCATGGAGCATGCTCTGTTGATTTCAGCCTCCTAACTCAAAGCCCTGGCCTCTGTACACCTTCCATACCCCTAGACCACTGGACACACTTTGTCCACTTCCAGTAACCTATCATTAGGGCCAAGGGTATGGAAAATGGACAGAGGCTATCTCCCTGATGCCTTGGGCTAGGAGGCTGAAATCAACAGAGGCTGCTGCTGGAAGCCCACGTAACCCGCTCTGTCGATTTCAGCCTCTTAGCCCAAGGCATTAGGGAGATACACCTCTGTCCATTTGCCATACCCTAGGCCCTAAAGCCCTGAGGAGAATTGGCCTCTGTCCATTTGCTATAAACTCGGGATAACTAGCCATAACTGGAAGTGGGCACACTTTGTCCTCTTGAAAGAAAAACAAAACAAAAACATTAGCATTTCTGTAATGAGCACATATGTTGGTGGCCAGTCAGGCATGGCATCACCTTCCTTCCTTTCTCCAAATGTCAGCCCAATTAGATGATGCATAATTAACAGATGGTCATGGGTCCTTACGCTAGAGAGCGTCGAATTCTAAGCCTGCTCGTCTAATTTGGGGACCCTGCATCAATTTGGTGGTGTTTTGGGTAAAAACAGGTCAAGTTTCAGGAATTGGACAAAATTCCACCAAATGGACACCATGGCTCTTGACAGCCACCCAATGTTCATCTCCAGTCGGCGCGTGGCAGGCATCCAATGGCTGGCACTGGTAGTACCACTGGCCGGACACGTCAGTTGGTAGGACCTCACGTCTACTGGCAATTATTTGCTAATCAGCCGGTGAACAGGAGCGTCAAATGGCCAGTCCCTTGCATTGCTGATGGCCTGTGGACATGGTCAAGTGTCCATGGCTAAGACCTTCTGTCCAATGGCAATACTTCCCCATTCAAATTTATCCAATTGGACTAACTTTTCCCTAGACTTAGTCAAAGTAACTTTATGTGAAGTCTGTAACTTTACATTTATTGGGCGGCTGTGGCTCAGAGGTAGAGCGGGTCGTCCACCAATCGAACAATCAGTGGTTCAATCCCCAGCTCCTCCAGTCTGCATGTCAAAGTATTCTTGAGTACGATACTGAACCCCAAATTGCTCCTGATGGCTGTTCCACCGGTGTGTGAGTGTGTTAAAACTGAGTACTGTTCCACCGGTGTGTGAGTGTGTTAAAACTGAGTAGCAGGTGGCACCTTGTATGATAGCCTTGGCCACCATTGTATGAATGTGTGTGTGTGTGTGTGTGTGTGAATGGGTGAATGTGACTCACAGTGTAAAAACCGCTTTAAGTGGTGGGATGACTAGAAAGGCACTATACAAATGCAGGCCCGTTTACCATTTACATTTAGTACATAACCTTACATTATGTACATAACATCATTCATGGGAGCTAATTTATTAGACACATACGAACCTTTGTACAAGAATACACTGACCGAAATATGGTCACTTCTGGTTGAAAAATCCAAGATGGCGACAGCCAAAATGCCAGCCTTGAGGCTTCACAACCAAGTCCAACCAAGAGTGACATCACGGTGGCTCCATCCATTATTTTATAGTCTTTGTTTCAAACACTACTTTAATTCTTTTGTGAGATTTATTGACGATAAGAAAAATAAAGAATAACACATGCAGTATCCTTTAGTCTTACTTCATGAAATGTTTGTCTGTGAGCATCCGTAATCCATAAAGAAGATTTTAATGCTTACTGTGTGGAATATTCACAAGTCTATCAGCCTATCCCAGGAAACTGTGGTGATTACCAATGGCTCAGTCCACTTCAGCTCAGCCCAGACTTCTTCCCTTTGATCAAATTTGGATTTGGATCTTCTGAATTAAGTTTAACGAGCAGAGACAGCAGCAAGCAGTTAACCCACAAGTGAGTTTTAAACCCTAAATCATGAGCAGCTTGTAATTTAATCACCATGTCATTAGTTGTGATTATTAACAACCCTTCCACAGGCATGTACATTATGGGAATCAGGGGCTGGGAGGCAGTAAAAGTATGAAGTTTCATCTTTCATAAAATCACTGTTAGTCAGAATTATAATTCAATTCAAATAAACACAAGAAGTTTATGCTCCAGAGAAAGGATCAGCACTCAGTGAATAACCTCCTAAGCCCTATGATAAGTTATTATGGCAAGGCTTAACTATACAGACCAGTGAGCAGTGATAACTAACATGTCTTTGGGGTCATCGGGTGGGAAACTCCTTTCACCAGTGTTTCATCTAGTTGGTCCCACGACATCTCCAGGAGGCTAGACAGTGATCTCTGGCGTCCCAGAGACACTCCCCTAATGCCAGNATAACCTTCCTCTTCCTGAATTTCCTCCTGAGAGGAAGTGGATCTCTCCACCTGATATCAAGGAGTTATGTACCCTGCTTAGTAGTTCCCCCTGCTGGCCCCCAACTGACATTATTTCTTCTCTTCCAGATCCATTGGCTTGCTCTAACTGCTTCATCTGACATTTCCTTCACTGTCTTCCTCAAACTCTGTCCCCGCACTCCGAGTTCTGATCTTGCTATCCCCTACACCCCACTTCCCCTGGACAAATCCTAGTTTTCCATCCTACTATTCTAGCTTCTACTCTTAAGTCTGCATATCTAAGCTTTTTCTTTTCATAGGCTTCTTCCACTGAGTCTTCCCAAGGAACTGTCAGCTCAATGAAATAAACTATCCGTTGACTCACTGACCACAACACCATGTCAGGCCTCTGCTTGGTACAAACTATTTCCTGGGGAACAACAAGCTTTCCCTCTAAATCTACTTGCATTTCCCAATCACAAGCACCTCCTAGGCGGCCACACCCTTGCCTCCTTACTAACTTATCCCTTCTGTATTTCTCCCCCTCACGGAAAAACTGAATTGCTAAACTCCTATGCTTAACACCTTATGAATTCACCTGTCTTCGTTTCCCTTCGATGCCTGCAGCTAAACATTTCAACACCTGGTTATGTCGCCATGTATATAGGCCTTGTGACAAGCTAACTTTACAGCCTGACAAAATATGCTTTGAGGTTGCAGTACCTGAACACAATGGGCATGATGGGTCCCCATTTACCCACCGTTTTAGGTTCTGGGGGTTTGGTAACACATCGTATGTAGCCCCTACCAGGAATCTAATACGATTCTCCTCCATACTCCACAGGTCCCTCCAACTAAGCTTCCTCTTTCCCAATTCAACCACTGTCCCTGTTTAGCCTGGGCCAGCACCCCTTAATAGAGTGCCAAAGTCACGCCCCTTCTGGTGAAGCTCATGGGATCTTAGATCGGAAAAAATATGAATGGCAGTGAATGAGGTGAGAAATATTATCTTTTGGTCCCATTTGAGTTGTGACATAAAATCCAAATATGTCGTTAATGAATTTAAAACATACATTTTAAGGTCAAGAAAGTCATACTTTGTGGTAAAACTGTTGAGATATAAGCTTTTGAAAAAAACGGAATTAGAAAAACTACACAGGAGGCGGTCGCGTATGTGACATCATAGCTTTCGCTCGCTTCCTGCAGCTTGGAGTGACTGCAACCTGGAACAAAACAGACAGACATCTTCAATCATAAATCGATTAATCATAAAACAGTGGAATTTCAGCGGGGAGGCCAAGCTGCAGGAAGCAAGCGAAAGCTATGATGTCACAAACGCGACCTCCTCCGGTGTACTCTTGAGTCTTTCTAATTAAAATGCTTATATCTCAACAGTTTTACCACAAAGTATGACTTTCTTGAGCTTAAAATTTATGTTTTAAATTCATTAACAACATATTTAGATTTCATGTCACAACTCAAAGGGGAACAAAAGATAATATTGCTCTCCCCATTCACTGCCATTCATATTTTTTCCGATCTAAGGTCCCATGAGCTCTACCGGAAGGGGCGTGACTTTGGCACTCTATATCTCCTCCTGTCTACGTATCTGTTCCACGACCAGCTGTCTTTTATCTTTGAGACCTATCTGTTCCACGACCAGCTGTCTTTTATCTTTGAGACCTGCTTTATTCCATACCGGTTTGCCTGAGCCAAGCCCCAGGCCTCCACGGTCAAACTGAACATTACCTACAATCTCTGCATGCCTAAGAGCTGCCTCTGCCTTACCTACAATCTCTGCATGCCTAAGAGCTGCCTCTGCCTCCTGAACTGCCGATCTTGGATTCCACCTCCTCCCCTTGGTTGGATTTGGAACCACACTCCTAACTACCACGTCCTTACTCCCAGATAACAAGAGCTCTGTCTTGACCTTGGTACATTTAAATTCCTCTGTTAAACTAGATACTGGCAGCTGAAGTATCCCTTTTCCATACAATGCAACACTACTTAGGCACCTAGGAGCGCCCAACCACTTCCTAATATAGGAGCTAACCGACCTTTCAATTCTCTCCACAAGGGATATTGGAATTTCATAAATTGACAATGGCCACATTAACCTAGGATATAGCCCAAACTGCAAACACCACAACTTCAACTTTCAACTTGTATATAAAAATATAACGCAAAATTTATTTTGCATTGCATGCTCTCATTTGGGACAATTTGGCACTGGCCTGTGGATTCCCAGTGAATAAAGTATTCGTGAATGAATAAAAACATCAGGAACAGTAAATTATGGGTAATATGAGTACATCAGCAAACCAAAGAGCAAAGGAACACTTTGCTGATGCTGTTAGTACTTTGACTTTGAAATCCTGTGGTCACTTTACCACAAGGGACAATTAAAGGTAATGTCAATTAGTAGAATTGTAATACTGTTGCCATGGGCACATGTGAATGCACCAGTAGCAGCTCAGTGTATTGACTGACATGATCTTTTTCATTAAAAATGGGATCCAATTAGTGTGGTCCATCTTGTGTGTGTACATATACCATATTCCTCTAATGGATATGATGCAGTTTTATTGATTCCATATTAAGCTTGTTTATGTCATAATCCTGAAGCAAGATTTGGTCTACATGAAATACATACCAATTACCTGCTGCTTTATAGTCACTCAAGGTAGATGTATGCAGAGTACACATATTCACATTTTTTGTTGTCAGTCATGTTAGAAAAGGTTTGATCAAGCGATATTACTCTAACAAGAACAACTTGTACTTAATCGGATTAGTTAGAATGATCCACAACAGTTGGTATGAGAAACTGACCCGTTTATTGTTAACAGGGTTAAATAAACAAACTTTAAACTTGAACATTAACATTAAATAAAAAATATAGCTGGTTTGCTTTGGCTGCTTTGGCCCCTTAATAAATAGAAAATAAATCAACACAAGAAATCTTTAAAATGTCTAACATTGAAATTAAAATAGCAGCAAGACTCCACACACTTGTGCTTCGGACCCCTAATAAATAAAAAATAGATTAACACCACAAGACATTGTTGACATTTAACAAACAATGCAGCCTTTCCTTTTCAGTTATTTTTGTAGTGTCAGTGCCAGTGTAGCAGGTCCCGGCTAGGTCTCCGCTGGCAGATATATAGATAAGATAGATATAGATAGTGCCCTGGAAATATTGGAAATATTTCACAGAAATCAGCGAAGCAGGACACAGGTGCTCATTCTCCATTCATCTGGATTATGTTTATTTTCATATTCATTTCAACTTTTTAACTGCAATCATGAATTATTTTCTGTTATTTTGTCTGCTCTGCATTGAAGCACTGGTTATACCCATATTTGGATAACATGAAGCCATATGTTCTTTAAATGTCTGTTTTCACATAAATGTCTCCCTTTACATATTTTCCAAAAATAAACTTATCAAAATTTGTATCAAACCAAAAATAAACATTTTCCCTTTAAATCACGTGTTCTATCAACAATCATGTATGCACTTCTCCCTCAAACACACATGTCATCTTTGTCCTCTCATCGAAAGAGTATTTTTGTAATAACTGTACATTTTATAAGTGTCCACTTTATATAACAGAATAAATCTCCATTGCAGTTAAGCTATATTACATTTACACTATACTGTATGAACACAAACTAAAATAATAAACATGGCTGCCTCATAGCTGGTTGCCGCCAAATCCCATGAACTAGAACCATATCATTGTCTACTATTAACGTGCGCGCCCTTAACAAGGCTGAAGCCATAGCTGATCTTACTTTGTATATTAGCATTAGCTTATTGCATTTCGAACAATGTACCACACACACAACTGCTTTTCACATACAGAGAAATAACCCACAAATGCCCAGGAGCCGAAAGAAACAAACAAAAGAAAACAATTTGCTACGGCGCCGGGTGCCATTTTCTCGTCACGTACCGTAACACTTAAATGTTTACACACTTAACGCAGTTTTAGCTTACAGACAACACATCACCAGGGATTCATATTAGCTTATAAACATCTGTAGTCACATGAAAAGTGAGTAACTAACTAATATTGGAAATATTTCACAGAAATCAGCGAAGCAGGACACAGGTGCTCATTCTCCATTCTTCCGGATTATGAGCTCAACTTCCGCTGCACATTGCAAAGAGTCCCAGTGACGCTGCTGGTCAGTGCTGCCACCAAGTGTCCATTTTATGAAACAGCATGTCATTATGTGCTTCTCTGTAATCTCTCATTATAAATGAGACAGAATACAATAAAATACAATTGCGATAAACCAAAAAGTGACTCTTAGAGGAAAGGAAACAAAAAGTAATAATATCTCAACAAAATACTTATTTTGTGAGTATCACACCAGCCTGGTGCTGCTGTTTCCTGTGTGTCTGCATGCTGGCCCGGTGGATTGATAGTAAGTGCTGGAGCGGATCACTGGAATGGACTGCTTGAATCGCGGAGCGCTGGGCTGGCCGGAAAACCTGGATCGGAGTCTATGAAAAATTGGAACGGAGTTCTTGGATCGGCATTTTTCCATGCAGTCCGATCCGATGCCGATGCACGTTTTTTGCTAATATCGGCGGCCAATACTGACCCGAATATAAGATCGGGACATCCCTAATATATAGTATAAAGCATTGGTTCTCAGCTGCTGGGTTGTGGGTCGTGAGTCCATTCTGAGTAGACCGCAATTGACATGCAAATGTCTCAAGTTTGTAAAAACAGAACTTTTATTTTGAAGTGCCCTTCCCTGCTGTAAAGTAAGTGACTAACAGACAGCTACTTTGCAGAGACAGCAAACTAGCTTGAACACATGTCAACAGACAAGTATGATGCTGAAAGTACTAAACTCTATGGAATTTGATCTAATAACTAAGGAGATATCTGGACCATGTGACTGGACAAGTTTGGAACCACTGGTATAAAGAGTGAGGAAGTAAGAGTAGAGGAGGGGTCAGGGTGGTGGATTGATCAAACAAACAGGACTTTCATCCAGGGGACTGCTGTTCATGTCCCGTGTAAAACTCAAAGTCAATGCTGACTTGTTTCAACTTAACATACTTATGTCCTTTATGTAGTGCCTTGTTAAGAGGTTGTGTCCATCTTGTGTATTTGTGTGAGACTGTGTTGGGCAAGCACTTCAGGAAAGGATGAGGAGCCATGTGGAGTTGGCCTCTTTTCTGTGAGACAGTTAGGTGCCAGAGGTGAGCTTAGTTAGCTTGCTAAAGTATTGCCTTTTCCATTACAACAAGTTAAACAATCCAACAAAAGTACAGTGTCTTGCAGTGTATTTACAATTAGTGTAGGGGGTGTGTCGGCCCCTGAGGTGCTGAGTTGGTTGTGGTTTACCTGTGACTTTTTTTCCCTCTGTTCTTGAAGGCATCACAAGAGTGCAGTGGCTGATTCAGAGCACCTGGGCCAAGTGCTTGAGGAAGGAATAGCTTGTTTGCCAGTTGTTAACGCTGTTTATGCCCTTGTAGGCTGTAGTGACATTCCCCTTTGGGTTCATTAAGCTGATTTTGTGTAGTGTTGTGGCAAACGTGGGTGAAGCAAGCTTTGCTTGGGAGCATGTCTGGAGTTATGTTCACAAACAGTAACCAACAATTCCTACAAAGTATACCTTTACATTTCACTTGTCTATGATTCTAAAACAAATATAATCCGTTAGCTAATATCTATATATTTTCTATGTATCTGTAAGTACACAGTAACCATTTTATCATTATTTCAAGGATTATTTTAATAGAGTAACCTCACATTTCACAAACGCACACATTGTTATAAAAACTCCATGAGCCACATGATCTCTCAGAAATTTGTAAAATGACCACGACTTCTTAACACTTAATTATGAGTTAAGGTGCCAGTTAACTGCTGGTTAGGTTTAGGAAAAGATTGTGGTTTTGTCTAAAATAACTACGCACAGGATGTAAACCCACGTATTATGTGTGGTTATGTAGAGTACCTGCATGAAGTACTTTGTGGTATTCAAAATGTTAACTTTACTTGCATTAGTCTATGCACATCAGATAATTAGTAATATCAACTGTAAAATAGGAAGCAAAGTATATGAGTATATATTCCTTAACTCCCCATTGTGACATAGTTTTCAACTAACATATACAAGACAACAGCATTAACGAATTCCTGAAATTCAGTTATGACTTTCGGTTTTGGTGTGCCACCCCAAGACTTTTAGTGGCTCCATCTGGCCATCCCAGAAACTGGGCACCACTATCATTCCATAATGACAATAATTAAGAAGCTTCTCTCACCAGCAAAGAAAATAACTTTTGGGCAGAAACACTCACTTCTTTTAGTCCTCATGAAAAAAGTCGGCCCTGAAGTTGCCAAATAATCTGCACGATGCCCGCTTGTGTCAGCTTCAATTGAAAAAATATTTTTTACGTGTGTGTGTGTGTTTGTGTGTGTGTGCAGACAACAGTAGAGGTCTAATGGTGTGTTTCCTGTGCTGAGATCACCTGTGATTCTCACGTCTGATTTTACCTACAGAAGCGTGAAGATGGGCCAGACAGAGTGGCCTGAAAGATTTATGAGAATCTGACACAAAGAGTGGGTCTGACTTCTGGAGCTGTGTTTGTGTCTGACCTCTCACATGTGCACATGATTGTCTGTGCACATGCATTCATATGAGCAGTAATGGTGCTTGTGAGTTTGTGTGCCATTGCATGTCCCGACCTCTCCTGTGTGAATAAAGGAAAGGGACAGGATCACATAAGCAGCATGACTGTTTTTGTTCTGCAGTTTAAAGCCACAAACCTACAGTACATGAAGTTCAGACACTGCACTAGATTATGATCAAGCCTGAATTAATAATGAGGCAAAGTGGTCACCTGCCCTGTTGGACCAGACTCCTAAAAGTCCCAGGTTTGTGGGTTCACATTAATATGATTGATTTTTGTTGGATATTGTGTTTAAATGTTCAAGAATTACCTAGACCTAATACATCTGTACATCAGTCATTTTAACCCGAGGGCACCCTAATGTTGGACTGAAAGAAACCTGGGTGAATAGCTGAAATTAGCTGCCAAAGTTGCTGCAACACCCCACTTCTGCCGATTCTTTCTTCACAGCATCAGGAGGATACGTACAATGGGTGGCCATTTTAAGTAATTTACATATTTGAGTACTTGCAAAAAAACAAAACAAAAAAACACATATATAATATGAACTGGCCAACACCTGAAGACAAGTGCAAAGTGAAATTCATTTACTGAAGTGACAGACTTAGCCTTAGCCTATCAAATTATAAATTCAAAGTTAACTAAGAAAAATCAGCAAACTGTCTGTTGCTGTCAATCAATTAATCAAACAATCAATCATGTCTTTATTGCAGACTCAGTGGTCCATAAAAGAATACAATACAAAAACATAAAATACAAAATATACATTCCACATAAAAGACAGCAGTCCTATATAAAATGTACAAAAATTCAAACAAATACAGGCGTTTATGCCAATGCTCCCTGAGGCTAGATGTGTAGCGAATACAGCTCTTCCCTGGATTGGTTAAGGCCACAATGATGCCGTTTTCTGACTCATCAAGTCTACATATGCATTTGTAGATTAAGTTCCTTAACACTGCCTTCAAAGTATTGACTCTGGCAGTCACAAATATCTCACTCACACTGCACCATCTAGGTTTTTTAAGTAGTATTCTCAAGGCATCGTTATATGCCACTTGAAGTTTCTGCATGCTTCCTTTTTTATAGCTACCCCACAAATGAGCAGTATACAGTGGTGTACAATAAGATCGAAATAAAATCAACTTTACACTCTCAGAACACATGCTGAACTTGCGTACCAGGGTGTTCGCCTGAGCATACAACCTGCAGCACTGTCTGTAGATATCCTCATCATCTTTCATTTGTTCTGTGATCATATGTCCAAGATACTTGACCTTATTTTTTAGGCAAAGAATATTATTAGATAATTTAAAGTCTGGAAATTTTACATTTTTGTCCTCATTCGTTCTGCTGATTAAAACAACACTTTTACTGGCATTATATTTAATATCGTTTTCCATGCCATACTCAGTGCATTTTGTAAGGAGCTGCTGAAGACCAGCGCTACTCGGGCTAAATACTACCAGGTCATCTGCATACATTAGGTGGTTCACCAACATATCACCAATCATGCACCCAGTCTTACAGGCATTCAGTCTCTTGGACAGACCATCAACATAAAGATAAAAAAAAAAATAGGAGACAAAATCCCTCCCTGTCTGACACCATTGCTTACCCTGAATGGGCCTGATACACTATTACCCCATTTCACTTGCATAGTTTGGTTGGCATACCAATAAGCCAGAATCTGCACTAAATACCCAGGCACCCCTCTTTCTCGCAATTTTATAACAAAGTTTCTATGGTTAACACGATCAAAAACATTAGAAGCATCAATCAAGCACATAAAAACAGATGAGTTCAGACCTCGATATTTGTTTACAATCTCTTTCAATGCATATATGCACAGGTCAGTACCATGTTTGGCTTTAAAACCAAATTGATTATCTGAGGAGTGGATATACTCATTTATTTTATCTAACAAGATAATTTCTAGAACTTTAGACAGAATGCTGGCAAGAGCTATGGGCCTGTAGCTATCTAGGCTACTTATTTTTCCTGCTTTGTCCTGAACGACAGGTACTAAAAGGACAGAGAGCATCGAGTCAGGCAACAGACCATGGACCATGAAACTAATAAAACATAGAGAGAGAAGAGGAGCTGTTCTCACACTTGCAAACTTAAGGTGTTCAGCAGTAATGCGGTCAAGACCGCTAGCCTTATTATCAGAGATCTTATTAACAGCTTGATACACTTCATGAGACATGCCTTATACAGATCACTTTTTAGACAGTTAAAAAAGGTTGCTATAATGCTGTCTCCTGTCTGTACCAGATGTTCCATCTACAGTACATGGTAAAGATGCTTTACAGTTATTAAGAACTCTTACTTCTTTCCAGAAATCAACCACATTATTGCCTAGCAATTTCTTAGCCATGGAATCAGCCCTCATGGCTTTCTCATTTTTAGTGATGTACCTGATAGCGTACTTATACCTAGCACTAGTGCGCTGCTTGTTCTCAAGCACATATCCTTGTCTGGGTCTGCCTGCGTCATCCCATAGTTTGAAGGCTTCTTGGGCTTCAGCTTGATATTCGGCTACAAACTCTTTTCACCCAGGTCTGACATTATACTTCTTTGATTTATGCTTTAAAAATGGCTTGCTGCCTTCATGTAAAGCATCTACCATGTTATTATACATGGAACACACAGTTCTCCTATGCTCCTCATCCTTACAGTACACATCTCTGCACATGACTGCATCTCTACATATATGAACATTGCTTAGCAGATCATTAGTACGGCTATAATAAGTTAGGAGGTCATCCTTTGTGAGGGATGTCCAGTCTGCTTTTTCAGTACTGAGACTACCATCTCTTACTACCGCAGGTAAAATATCAACATTTAGCGACATGGCAAATGGTATGGTCTGCTGTTGACGTACCATACAAAATGTCCATACCCCCCAGTGAGGCATGTGCATCAGCTGTACTGATACAGTCAGTGTTTCCCATACATTCATTTATCTGTGGCGGTGCGCCACGAATAAATTATCTCCGCCACATATAGATTTTTATGCTTTTGGCGCTACCTGTTCGACCTCGCTCATAAACACATTATAATGGGACTCACTGTCTGTGAATGTAGCTTGTNCGGCTGCACCAGCAACGGGAGCGGCGCGTCAACCACCGCCTGTCGTGCAACAACTCTCTATTTTACGCGGCTCTTCTATTTTTATCGCGCTACGCTCCCCTACGCGACCCTCCAGCAGATAAAAACTACATGAAATAGTGTGCTAAACGAGCACAATGTGTTTTTAAATGAATAAACCTTTATCAGAGGTGATATGTGATGATCTTTTTTCATGCATTTACCCATGTTTATCCGTGACATTGTGTAAATGTCCGTGGCGGACATTTGAAAGCGAGTAGATGACAAACAGGCCATAAGGTTCTGCTCGTTAGTAATTAACTCTGACGTTGGATGTTCACTCTTTCACACAGATGAGTATTGAAAAATATTTTTAATACACTGTACAGTGGTCCAACCATGACATGGTGTGCCAAGCCTCACTAATGTATGTATAACTATCTGTAGGCAGAAACACTTTGCTTGACAATATAAGATTATTATCCTCACAACATTGAACCATGTGATTAGAAAATAATGATTTGCTGTCCAGGAGATCAGCATTCATATCCCCAATGACATATATATGTTGTAGCAGGAATTATCTTGAATAAAAGAGTTGATGAATGCAAGCCTATGTAAATACTCATCCTAATTATCACGGCACTCATAAGGTGTATACACATTTAGAACCATAAATTCCTTATCATCATGGACAAAGTGTATTGCAATACACCAATCCACACCAAGCTTTATCAATGACTCCAGCTTCATGTTGCAGAGAATGCCGACACCCCCAGGTATTCTCCCTCTAGCTAACCCCATGGAGAGATCAGTAGTGGATTCCCCTGCCCCGTGGAAGTTATCATTAAGACAGTTTAATTTCTCTAAGTCCTGTTTTGCTAAAAAAGTCTCTCGCAAACACAGTATATCACAAGTGTCTAACAAATTGTCTACAACCATGCGGCGAGCTTTATCCCCTGCGCAGGTCACGACAGTTGTATGAGACAATACGCATAGTCATTTATGTTGATGGGTGAGTGCCCATTGCACCAGCAGGCACCTTTCTTACCATCACAGCCGATGCCGTATTTGCACCGACAACTCCAGCCCTGCGCAGCTCATAGAACCGCCGGACAAGTGCCCCCCTCCGGCCAGAGCTCCGGAGTGTACATTTCACCAACTTTGTTGCCCTCAGCAGTTACTTTAAAAGATGTGAATCTACTGTGTTCAGTGGCAGGCAGCGGACCTCTCGGCCAAGTTTTTCTTTGAGGTACATGGATAAAGTTTCAGAGTCAAGGTCTGGTGAGAACCTAGAGGCGAAGACACTCACCAGCTTAGACTTTACAGTTCTGATGCCAGTCACGGTTCCAGTCCCCACAACTGAGGCAGCAGCTGATTATCCCAGTTGAACCACAGCCCTCCGCGGCTCCTGCAGACGTCAGCCTTTGAGCTCTCTAACCACCTTGGTCCACTCTGGAGACCGAGACACAAATGGCAATCTACCTGGAGAGCGGCCCATCACAGGCCCTTCTGCGTCTACGGCCCTCCGACCCGGCGCAGACATCTCTCCCCGCTCCGGAGCTCTCGGTGTCGTGGCCCTCCCTCCGGTGCTCGGTCCCGAGGCTCCCCGTGCAGTGGACTCCGGCTCCATCGCTGCACCAGCCAGGTTAGCCACCTCCGCAGCCACACCTGTGCTTGGCCTAGCCAAACCTCCGTCCACAGCCAGCTCAGCGGGTCGCTCCAGTGCGCTTACTCTGCAGTTCACGTCCATAGTGATAGCACGGAGCTCTTCACTTATGTCAGCCTGTAGCTGCATTGTTTTCTTCAAAGAGCAGAGTTCAACGTGCATTTTCTCCATTCTCCCAAGCAGGCTCCAAACGTCCATGTTAGAAAAGGACACCGGGGGCAGTTCATCTAGATAATGAGAAACAAATCTGGGAATATTCTCATTCAACACTTTGAGACAGCTTTTTATGCTGTCTGTTGCCCTTTATGTGAAACATACCGCTGCGATGTTGGGCAGAGTTCAAACAAAACTTTTTTCGAGGATTCAATCCACTCGGAGTCAAAATTGGTTGTAGCTAATAAAACGATTTCGTCCTGGCTTAGAGTCTTAATTTTTACTGCGAGGAAGTTTAGCAATTCGTCCTCAACAATAACCTTGCCATCGACAGTTTTATAAATGTCAGGTTGTAAGCGAGACCGACCAAACACAGGAGCAGCCTCACCACGCCGTGCATCATCCGCCATCTTGTGTCGTTCCCAGACCTTAGATAGGCTAAAATGTAAAAGTTTTCAAACTAAACATTTGATGTGAACAGTGATGGAGTGCTACTGTAGAAACATGGTGGTGCAACATGGCAGACTCTGTCTGTAACATGATCTTTTGTCCAAATCTAACCACATAGTTTTGTTCCCAAAACTTAAAGGGGTAGTTCAGGATTTTTGAAGTTGGGCTGTATGAGGTACTTTTCTATAGTCAGTGTATTACCTTCAGTAGATGGCGGTCAGTGTACTCACTGTTTGCAGAAACAGACGGAACTAGCACCCCAGAAGCTCAGCAATTCTGTCTGCTGGGGTTGACATCAAAATGAATTTTAGCCACCCAATAAAAGACCTACATAAAAAATTAATTAATTAATTGATTCCTAAACTTTAAGTAGTACTGTACCACTGCTGCAGCACACTGTATTACTCTGCAGGTCTGCTGTTTGAGTCAGAAAATGCTGCTGCAAGATAAAATGTAAAAAATGCTTCACTTTTGTAAACTACAGTATTTCAAAGATGGTGTATGCTAGTGCTTTTTCAGACTATTTCAACAAAGTAAAGTCCCGCTCATCAAATACATTTCACCATGTTTCACTGATTGACATTGAGCTTCGACAGCTGTGGCTTGTTGTGCTTAATATGGACATAAACACTCCACCCACAAGTCTAAGACAACTTTGTCTTTGCAGTGAACAGTTCTTCCCGAAGGACTATGTAAAACCACCAAATAAGCGAGAGACGCCAACTGAATGTGCTGTTATTTCACATCATATATACAGTTAGATATCCAGATATGAAATATGAAATACTAGGGATAGGAACTATTGACATGTACTCCCATGATCTGTATTAATAGGGTGAACATAGCCCACAAATCTTTGGTTGTCTAATAATCAGTCATTATACAGTAGTACTGACAGCCAAAAACTTTGACAACAAATTTATTAGACCTTTCTGCTGTGGGATGTTTTATTTCGATTTATTTTCGGAAAATTGAAGAAGGTCCGCAGGACACCAGCATTCAGCATGGCAGGGAACTCTGGATGGTTGATGATGCAGAGTTTGCAGACTGTATGTGAAGCGCTGGCATCCCAAGATTCAGAAAGATCCTGTAGTTGTGTGGCAACCAAGTCCTACTCAGGGCAGCAATAGCTCTCTGGATCCGTGAGCATGCATTCACAGTTACAGTTGGCTACAGTTGGCCACATAAGTTTCCCCTCTCTCGCTCCCTTTCGGCAGTTCAGTCCCCCTCTGCAAAAGTCCATCTCTATACTCTGGCTCACAAAGGTACCCTCCTCTCCACAGTGAACGGCACTTCGTCGTTGTTGTCATAATCACTTAGGTTTACTTTCTAGAATTCATTGTGTCTTCCATAAACCGCTGACAGTCTGACTTAAACAGCGAACCTGTGGGGTTATACAGTGCGCTGCACCAGCGGCACAGTAACACAGAAGTTTTGTCAAGAAAAAGTAATGCCAAAGAAAAGGGCTGTCTGACAGCAAAAATATCCTCGATATAGCATCCACTTAGACTCATATTGATTTTTTTTTAGTGGGCCTCTTTGTAGGTGGCTAAAATAGGTTTTGGTGTCAACCCGTTTCTGTACACAGGGAGCTCGCCGACAGTCATCTACTGAAGGCAATACACTGACCACAGACAACTGCCTCATACAGCCTCAGTTCAAATATCCCAAACTATTACTTTAACCGTGACCGTTCCACAACATTAATCACGCGTTACATTGTGTTTCAGCTGTGCATCACTATCAGACACTGAGGGGTGTGACAAAGCGTTGGTATTTGAGGACCTGGAATGAGAACAGGTTGGTTGTACCTACATGGTTGAATGCACTTATTGTAAGTTGCCTTGGACAGGGGCAACCGCTAAATAAATGTAATGAACATTATCGCAGCAAAACAGGCTTTGGGCACACCTCTGCCATTGCTGTGTAATGTAGTGTGTTCCGATTCATTCTGGCTTGTGGCCTTCATCAGGGTCATGATATATCTCATTACAAAGAACATTTATATAAAATCAGTATGAAAAAAAAAAAGTAAAAAGATATATAAAAAATCAATCATACATACACATGCATATGTGGGCTATTGGCTGATATGTATGTGTATGTATGTCTGAGACATTTACGGTGATGGAATCAGTGTGAATTTGATGACAGGAAACTTGTTCGCCAATCATGCCTCGCTTACTTCGCTTATCTCACTTCCAGTGGGGATTTCCAATTAGCGTATGCTTATTGAATTCTTCTGCACACAGTCAAGAAGAAGAGTCACTGAACAGATGCATGAGTGGCTGAAAAGGAAGAATACAGCTTCATCCATGGCCAAAGCTTTATTAGCTCACACTGGTCCTCATGTGAAGTTACTACTGTATTGCTGATGCAATCGCCTGCTTTACAGTGAATGCCACACTGACAGTGTTTCAAATATAAATATAGTGCTCTACTGGGACATACTGTACACCCCAGCCTTACAGCACTGTCATGTTTTAAAATGATGAAAGCCTTCTCTGAAAATGTTCCAGAGGTAATTATAACATATACTATATAATTTACATCTGTGCAGTGGGGTGAGACCATTATATGGTTCCAAAATTTGCCTATATTCTTTATAGCCAACAGTAATAAGTATCTTCATTCCAAAGAGTTAACTGCATCTTCCTTAAAAACCCTTATTGGTACAGCCCCTCAATGTGAGTACAGTCTAACTGCCCCCTTCCCCCAGCCCCCCAAAATGTCTCCTGCCAGCTGCCCCATATAAGACGACAGGACCATTAGTTTTCCCATCATGCAATGTGGTGTGGGGTGGCATATGTCAGCAGCAGCACAAAGAGCCAGCAAAATGCCTGTCAAAGGAAGGGATGGCCTTCACCAAAGTGTCCCCAATTAATTTAAGCCAATAGAAAGTGCTGATTCTTGTCAGGGCCATCTGGAGTGTGTCCCCTGGTACCTGAACAGCATTAGATGATTACAGGAAATGGGGGTGGGTGGGGGGTGGGGGGGAGTAGAAAGAAAAGCAAAAGGTACAGAGATTATGAGGGGTCAGGAAACAAAACAGTGAAGACATGAACTTCTTTAGCAGCCTTATGAATGTAAATATTTTAAAAGATGACTGTGATTACTGTGGAAGAGTGTGGAACTGGAAAAGGACAAAGGACAAAATTATAACACAGTGAGGAAAAATGACACCTTAGTAACAAAAATTGTCTTAAAGATAAACAGGATTGCCAGTTACTGTCTGTAAACACGCTGGCCGGTGAACGTAAAAGTAAAAGCCACCATGACGTGACTCAGGCAGAAATCACGTTCACAGACGAGGACACCTATGAATGTTTTTTTTTTTCACGTCACGTAATGTCATATCATTCTAATGAAATGGCCAGTTAGGCAGTAATGTTAACTTGCTGACTTACCATTAGCATTAGATGAGTCGACTACCCATACAGCTACTATAGCTTACGATATGTGGGGAGTTCAGTCGTAGGGTAGCCCAGTGCTGTCATTGTTGGTCAAAACGTCGTACTAAAAATTATTTTATGAGTGTGTTGAATGTTGTAAGTGTAACAGAGTAAAGTATACTTGATTAAATTATAGCAAAGTGGTGCAACAGCGCTGTCTGCTGGCAAAGCAGTATTGTATGTGGCTGGCATGGGAACTACACAGAGAGCTGAGGAGTACACTCTGGTAGGTCGTGTTCTCTTGCTGGGCTGGGATAATTGCTGATTTTGTTAGAATCCAGATGGCAATATATTGTATTTTACTGTGTAATCTACTCATAACAACTTCAGCTTACTGTGTGTCGTACAATTATATTTTTAGCGACTAAAACTTTCACTATTGGTTTTAAACTAGCTTAATTATTCACTTGTGTTCCTTGTGTTATCCAGACTGTTTTCCCATGACCAATGCTGATTCCTTTTGTCATTCCACTCTCATACTGTGATTACAGGTAATATTGTATGCATCATTATGTTTGGTTTCACAACATTTTAATGTTTAATCTTATTTATTGATGTTAGCTGTCCTTTTTCTATCATTGTTAGCAGCTGTGCTAGTTTGGCTGGCTTGTAGTTGAGTGTAGCAGTTTGTTAGTTAGCCACATGATGTGTATGTATGTGTGCTGCGTTATGCTCACCTCACGTTTATTGGTGAATATGTTCTGCAGTACTTCTTTATATTACTAATGGATTATTGTGGGGCTTTGCCAGTGTAATATAAATGCTTATGGAGGTATATTGTGTAATGCTAATGTGAATATGCAGCCTGAAGCATTGTAATAGACTAATATTATACACTTTACGATCACACCAGGTTATAATGATTTCTGTAATTTATTTTGTAACACCAGATTCATGTATTTTTGTTTATTGAACACAGATGGCTAAGGAATACACTGTGATTGTTATCTGAAGACCAATGATGATTCTCCTTGTCATTCCACTGTCATACTGTGATGACAGGACTGCACTGTACAATTAAGACACCCATAATCCATCTGGTTACCTGTGGTGTGGGTGGCAGTAGCTCAGTCCATAGGGACTTGGGTTGGGAACCGGAGGGTCGCCTGTTCAAGTCCCGGTCCGGACCAAAATATTGGGGGCGGCAGTAGCTCAGTCCATAGGGACTTGGGTTGGGAACCGGAGGGTTGCCTGTTCAAGTCCCCGTCCGGACCAAAATATGGAGCGTGGACTGGTAGCTGGAGAGGTGCCAGTTCACCTCCTGGGCACTGCCGAGGTGCCCCTGAGCAAGGCACCGAACCCCCCAACCGCTCAGAGCGCCTGTCATGGGCAGCCCACTCTGACATCTCTCCACTTAGTGCATGTATAGGTCCAGTTTGTGCATGTGTGTGTTCCGACCTGTGTGTAATTGACAAACAGAGTGAAAAATTGAATTTCCCCTCGGGGATTAATAAAGTATATAAAAAATTTTTAAAAAAAAGCATCAGTATTGTGGAGCTGCATCTCATCACACGAAGTTGTGACTCGACACATAACGTTATAACATTACTGTACTCATTAGTGGCCATTTGCTGTCTTCGTTTTTTTACTACTACAACTATTTCCTCTTGTCCTTGTGGTAAATGGTGGATGACAACTGCCATGTAAGATGCATAACTGCCGCCCTGTACAGGCATATAGGTGGTTAAACAATTTAGAGGATTTATCGATCATGTATTATATACCTATTGAGGAAAATTATCTTTAAGACCAGCAGCTGGGTACTTATCAGTGAGATACTCGTCATTTTTACACTGTAAACTTAAGCAGTAGCAGTCATGCCAATGTGCTTGCTTGTTAATGGCCTTCACTTTTCTTCTTGTAACCTGAAACATTGTTGCCAACTCTTATCCTTCATCCGAAATGAGGGTCCAAGGATAGAGGGTAACGCATAGATATATATAATCATAGGTGACTCATTCCTGTGGCTACAGTGCGTCAACGTCGCCGCCATCTTGGGGAGGTCACGGCTGGCTGGCTAGTACTGTTGTGTATGGAGATAAGTCTTCAGCAAACTTGGCGTGCTCACTCAAAAGTCTCAAAGTGTAATTGGGTGCCAGTCCAAATATTACAGCACAGCAGAAAAACCCGAGCACTCACTAATAAGTATAATACTTTTTAATATAGTGGATTGCACAGCAGCAGTCGAACGGACGCACTTCAGCTCATAGCTGTCCTCAGCGTTAAATGGTTTGTGGGCGTGTGTCCCTTTTAATAGAAACCACCTGATTCAGATTAACATTAAAAACAATATAAATATGGATCATTCATAAATGCAACTTCAGTGATACATCGAATAGTCTAAATATAATAAAAAAAATTAGAATAATAGAAAATCTTGAAGCACAAAATACAATACAATATCAAAAGATAGACCAATATATATATATATATATATATATGTATATGTATATATATATACATACATATACACATATGTATGTATGTGTATATATATATATATATATATATATTGGAATCAAGTATTTAAGAGTGCCATGTTCTAAAGTGGAATTATACCAATATGCACATGTAAACAGTCCCGATTCTAAAATAAACGGTACCGTATGGGTCACGGCTGGCTGGCTAATACTGTTGTGTATGGAGATAAGTCTTCAGCAAACTTGGCGTGCTCACTCAAAAGTCTCAAAGTGTGAGAAAGTCCCTATTCGACCAAAGTCTTGATTTTATAACATTCTATTCCTTTTGTCTGTAAGAGTCGTAGTCCAATCAAAGGTTTCAAAGCATTTTTTATAAAATTAATCCACGTTGTGAATATTGTCATGTGACGTACATTGCAAACTGTATGCTAAATTCATTTGTTAAAGGAAAATATGGGTTTTTTACTGACACAAATAATATTTTCTTGTCTTTGTGCACTGTGTTGTTGGTTATGCTTATTTACTTTACCTTGCTGGCTACAAAAAGTGTCCCCAAGCTTTTCCATGTATTTTTCACTCCTGGACAGCCCATAGAGTACAGCATGCGCTTCCAGTTTGAAATACCAATGGGCTCTGTCGTGTATCAATCAATCAATTTCAATCAATTTTATTTATAAAGCCCAATATCACAAATCACAATTTGCCTCACAGGGCTTTACAGCATACGACATCCCTCTGTCCTTAGGACCCTCACAGCGGATAAGGAAAAACTCCCCCCCAAAAAACCTTTAACGGGGAAACGATACAGTTTATCTCTGTATGTCATGTACAACTGTATTACAAACTTTGAAGGCCTTTATCCCAAAATCATGGCTCGCTGACAGTCATTATGTAATGTGATGTATTTGCTTAATATTTAGGGTACAAAATCAATAGAGATATTACATTCGAAAGCTGAGAATCTTGTCTTTTCAGCAGTGTATAAAACTCTAAATGTGTTTAAGGGTCAAAGTGAAAATGAAACAGTAAGTCGTACAGAAAATTTTCAAACTCGCTGTTTTTGCATTCCTGTGCACCTCGTGTTTCTGCGCTCTAGGCACCTGGCATTTTTGCTGGAGCGCTCCGTTCTCCTCGAGTTGAAAAAACTTAAACTCAGAGTGGAAAAGCACTCCATGTCATGTCCGCTCTTTTCCCATTATCCAGTGGGATGATTTGAGAGGCAGGCCTTCTGTAGTGGTCACAACAAGTTTACAGTTAGTAAACAATGGAGGAGAAACTGGTGATAGTGGTTGCTGGATACCCAGAGCTATATAACCCAACAATAGACAGCAAGTTGTCAAACTCCCCCTGAGTCATCCTCATCCCAAAATATGCCTGGAAATGGCCATCATGGAGGCGAAGCTCCTGGACCAACTGGTGGTACTCCCTGTGATTAACCCTTTTTAGGGTCTCATGTACCCACACAAATTTCTGTTTCCCTCTGCCCAACAAACCATCTGCTGACAGCCTCTCACACTCAGTCAGAGCCAGAGCAAGTACCTCTGCCTGTCCATTTTAGTAATTCACTACTAATTACTATGAATGAAATAAAAAAATAAACGGCAGATTGATTACACAGGATTGTTAGGGTAAGGAGGTGATGGCGCTTTCTGTGTGATTGGGGCCAAGAATGTGTCATTATCTCTATTGTAATAAAGGAAAATCCTCATTTTAGTATCTCTGTTTAATCTATTACTCTTGTAATAAAGAAATATCTGAAGCTCAATTCTGAGGCTGTTCTGTAAACACTTTTATCATAGGTAATAAATATTGCAACTTCTGATCGGTCCATTTAAATTTCAGGCTTAAAAAACAACCTCCAGTTAGGCTCAGCCTACTTTCAATTTAAACACCACCCACTTCTGGCATAAACTTTGCCCTCTGCAAGTATGGATCCAGATAATTTAGTTGGTTAAACAGATGCAGACACAGATACAAATGATGGTGTACTCGCTCATCTCTCATAGTGACAAATTTGGACATTATAGTCAATAGCAGTTTAGTACTGTGATGATGCAGAAAATACCAGAGGTTCCTTACTTCCGCCCTGTTTGCGCCATTTAAAAGGATCTGTTTCCATTGTTTGACTGTGGATTGCTGTTTGTTTGATATGCCAGTATAGTGTAGTGCACTGTTATAATTATACTTACGGGGGCATGCTCACACTGGAAATATCTGACTTCAGCTGTCATACCTTGTTAATTAACACAGTAGATGAGAGAATTAAATCAATATGTGAGTGGCAGAAACAATTTTAGTCCATGATTGAATATCATAAGGGGCAGAAAAAAGCTGTGGGATCTCTTGCTTAATTGTGCAGGCATAATTAATTTTTTGTTTCTTTTTCCTTGTTCCTCCAATTACTCAGTTAATGACAGAAGAACAGCTAAAACATCCTGGTGGTGAAGAAAGAAATTCAAGGCGCCTGGGACATGCAATGAAGGTAACTTGGCTATACACAATATACAGTAATTCACTAATAAACAATAGCTGCCAGCAGTTAAGTTATCACATAATTGACTAAAAGTTTCCCCTGCTCACTAATGGGACACTGGGACTGCTGAAATGTACAGGGCCATGGTCACATGACAGATAATCAAGCACTGAAATACACTACTCACTGCCAGCCTTAGCTTAAAAATGCAGTTGGTTGTGCAAACCATTATTACATTATTATATTATAACTGTGGGTTTGACTTAGTGTTTTTACATGCTGTTTTTACATCAAACACAAGGTCACACATTTTGCTATGTAAGCACCGGTCTCAATTAGACAGGGATGGTTTGGCCCATATGCTACAAAGCAGTTTATTTTCCAAGTTCTTTCAATGTATAAAAGCTCTTTAAGCCCACTTGGTTATGGGTTAATGTTTCCCGCTTGAGCTAATGTTAGTTAGCTTCTTAGATCGCGCATACAAATAAACAGTTGCATGCAAAAGTTTGGGCACGCCTGATCAAAATATTGTTTACTTTGAGAAGCTAAGCAAGTAGAAGATGTCCTGATCTCCAAAAGGCAAAATGTTAAAGATGAAGATCCAAGGTCTTCCATGAAGGTCATATTTATACAGGTGTTACTGCACAGTAGAACAGTGCACCACCACTCCAGAGTCTGATAAATCTTCCTGCAGGTCTTTTGCAGTCAAACAGGAGTTTTGACTGTTAACTGTGTGTTTAACTTGAGCATTGGTCTAAATGTATGAACATAAAGCTATGTCTATAACAACTGTCAAATCCTAACTGAAGGTTTACTTATTATTTTCTGGTGCTTTCGACCATTTAAGTTTAAGTTTATGTTTATTTACTTTATTAATCCCCTGAGGGGAAATTCAATGTTTCAATTCAATTTTTCAAATTCAATTGGAAATGACCATCACTGTAATTCAATTCAATTCAATTCAATTCAATTCAATTCAATTCAATTCAATTCAAATTCAATTTCACATGGGCTGTGTCAAAAATCACTTACCACTCACTATATAATCCACTACACAGTGAGTTCAGCATTTTGTAGTGATGTCCCAATGTATGGTGGGAATTATTATACCCTATATAAGAAGTATCCCACAGTGCATCGTGAAAAGTAGTTTTCAGCCGATGGTCACTCACCAAGCAATATATCCCACCATCCATTGTGCCAAAGGAACAGACAGACTATATGGCACGGGCAGGTGAATGATTTCAGACACAGCCATAGTCTTCATCAGCAGATGGAGTTTTGCTCAGTTGTCATCATGACAGATCTAGTGATATTTGAGTTCAGTAGCTGTTATGGTGTCATCCATAGCACTTTTATGAACTGTAATTAGTGTTGGCTTGAGGGTAGAAGCTCCTCCCGAGCCCTTCATTGCTGGCTGACATTGGCCGTCTGGATCACAAAGCTAGTAACTAGTGCAGTCAACTCTGGGTTTTGTTAAAGGTTCATTTATATTCCCTTTACGTACAAAATAGATTTGTCCATTTCAAATGCTTCTGCCCTCGTTCTTCCATACTTTATACATACTTCATACATACTTTATTTCATACTTTCTTCTCTTACTTTGATAGCATAGATACAGCCAAAAGATGGCACTCAGAGGCAAAAATTTCACACAGCAACAAAGGAGGCGACAGTGGAGGAGGTCATAATATTGCACCTTTTAACATAGGCAGCAGTGTAGACAACAGTAGTGCGTACGGCCAATATACACATCCTGATATGTGGACAGAGAATACTTTTCACTATTTTCACCAAGATTAGTATATATTATTATAAATTACTGTTTTGTTCATTTCTACCATTAGTTAAATTTTCTTTGTCATCTCCTACGCTCGAACTACGCTACACTGTCTCCATGATCTCTGTAGTACTGTTTCATTTCATCCATATCCATCAGCTTTCAGGAAATGTGCACAAATCTGGACAAAATGAACGCAGAGTACTATTCTGTTCATCCCCGTCTCTGTATCTAACATTGAGCATAAATGAGCCCCATCAAGCCATGAGCGTGTTCAAGTGAAAGAGTTGTTAAAAGTGACATCATCAGAACCATAAACAAAGCACATCCTGGTTTTGCCAAGTGGTTGTTGTCATGAGAACAACATTTTGTATGGTACAGTACAGTAGAATTGGGACAACAACTGCATCAGCCAATCAACGTTTGTGATGTCATCACAGAGAGCCTTGCTGTCGTTGCCCTGCATAATAGAGATAAAATAGGCTCGTTCGAGATGAACTGACCACTGCTGCTAATATTGTTGCACTTTATATGTTGTTGAATTAACTGTTATTTATGGTATATCTCTCTGTCTTTTAATGTGAGGACTACAGATGGAAATTAGCTTCTAGCTAAATCCTGCATATTTACATGACGTCATGTATTTGTACCGATTGTTCATTAATATGCACTGTCCTCTTCAAATAAATAATAAATAAATAATAAATAAATAAAAAAAAACAAGTCTCTGTGTTGCTAAATAGGCCTACTTCAATAATTAAAACAGTCCAATGTTAATATACAGTAGACTCTATAGTTTATGATGAATGTATTTAGTCTCTGACAACTAAACTTCCCCATCAGTCACACAACATGTTTTCTGTTCACAGAATAAACCTTCAAATCAGACAAATGAAATTTTAATCTCTGAAATTCAACAAAAATGAATAGTTTATCTAAAACATCATCTTGTTGAGTCGACATCTAAACCAGTCAGCTGTTAGATCAGGTGAGAGCCAAGCGATGCAGTCGGTGGAGAGCAACTGCAGCGCCTGACTCTAGAAACTGCGGCCGCCTCGCTCTCGCGGTTTTATCACCGTCCACTTTTGTAATACGTCAGAGCAAGTCGGGATGAAGTCGGACACAAAACTAACTCGCATGCATTGTGTTTAGATCGCCGGTGATCGAATCTGAGCAGGCCTGGCTCATCTCGAATGAACCTAATGTCTGAGCAAAGAGGTGCAAATTACAAGGTGTGACTGACATAAATTTTTTAAAATTTGGTTGGTCACACGACACATCGATGTAAGTAGTAAGGGTTTCTCATGTCCCCGGGAGGTGGTGTTGCCAGGTGTTGAAAAGGATGTTTTATGTTTTATTGTGGTTGTTTCTTGGATGTATATATGGCTGTAATATAATAGTTTTTACAGTAGTTTGTAAATGCAAAATTGAATGTAAGTACACAGTTGGTGGTGGTTGACTTCTGTTGTGCCATCTGTGTAAGGCAGAGGTAGTTGAGTGCCAAAATCTTGCAAAAGGTGAAATAAGAATAAAGATTTTTGGATGCATAAAATTCCACACTAATTATATAAATTAAATTGTTTTGCCCATGTAAGTGGATGTCATCTTTCTATTGACAAAAAAACAGATGCTCTGAATTTACACCACAATTCTACAAATCAGGAAACAGAAAAAATCTAATTGAAAACTCTCCAGTGTATGTGTTTGGATCGGAGTGGACTCACTTGTGCTTTTCGGTGGCACAGTTCCCAGTAAACTGAGCCAAATTAATTTCCCAATACTTACTCACTGCTGCATTCCTGCAAAAGCAAATGAGGTTGGCTAAACTGGGTAAAGAGGTGAACTTAGTGAGATAAGTGTTTTGAATTCTTGCAACTGATGACTGCAGCTTCCACGGAGCTGCTCCCATGCTGCTCGCTGCTCTTTATGGAAGCTTGAAGCCTGAAGCTCTCTGTAGGCAGATATCAATTGCACTTAATCAAGACATTGTTCCTGTAGACTGCTCACTCCTGTGCCAAACAAACAGTTCTCTGGATAGTTGGAGGGCACTGACTTTTTTTGTATTTTGTTTGTTTTGTTGCCTTTTTTTTTTTTTTGTCCTTTTCTTCATCTTCAGTCACCACCACGCTGATTACAGCCTCCCGTAGACTCACAGAAGAGCTTGGTGTGTTTGATTGAATTTAGAGAGCAATTTGTTCAGCAAGGAGCGACACAGTATAATCCAGTCCCTGCAGACCGCCTGAGTAACTGTTTGTTTTCTATTAATTAGCATGTGTTTGTGTGTATGTGTGTGTGTGTGTTATGTCTGGTTTCCTCATTTGCATGTGTGTGTTTGCTTTGAGTTACTCATTTACAAATGTGTGTGTGTGCATGTGTGTGTTGATGTTTATGGATGCACATACATTTGTCTGTGTTGATATTCTAATCCACTCTACTCCGCTTCACATCCCAGCCAATCACGTTAGATGATTTTTTGCTTTAATTTGGAACCTAAGAAGTTGCCATATGTCTGAGTGTGCTCTGTCACAGATGGGCCGGCTGCCCTCATAGTCTGCACTTCATTAATGCCCTTGAGGAACATCACCAGTGTATACGAGGGGGGTATTTTAAACAGAACAATCTACAGTATGTTGCTGTTGCTGCATCATATGCATTGGATTCAAAATACCTGGGATGAAAACACATTTAACTCATTTAAGAACATCAGACTGTTGATTAAAACGAGGCGATGATGAGTGAGCAGTTAATCTTTTGTGTCTTTCATTTTTCAGCCCACATTGTGATTGGAATGGGGAACAGGTGTTCTGAAAATCTTTGACCTTTATTTATCAAGGGAAAGTCAACTGCAACAGAGCTCCACAACTTTTTCTCAGCAACACATTTTTGTCTGTTCAACTGCGGAAATATAGACAGGCAGGTAATGCAGCCGAGCTGGAGCTAGTAGTCTGTCTGACAGAGCCTTTGTATGTGTCACAAGGCGGAAGTGCTAGTTTTATTGTGTTTTGTCTTTGCTGGGTTTTTATATTTTGCTGTGTTTTATCGTGCATGTTTTTACTATGCTTGGTTTTGCTGTTTTTGTTTGCATGCTTTTATTTTATAATCGTATGGGCTGCTGTGATTACAGTAAGTTTTACATCCTGCTGTTGTCCCACTCAATTAATGCCAAATACCTGCACCTGGTAGAAAAGTCTCCTGCAGATTAACAAGGTGGCCACCCAACCAGACAAGACTTGTACAACCAATAAGGTGGTGGAGAGGAGGGCCTTAAGTAAAGAAAAAATATTTGAAAATAAATATGCCAGGGTGTGTTGGACTGGGGCAGAGAACGGCCTGAGAGGATGGCTGAAGAGACAGCACCAAAAACAGAGGAGGGGAAGCAGCACGTGAGGACAGGAGCGAGGCAAGATGACAGCAGTGCAGTCGGCAGTCCACTTGGGGGTTGTCTGCTAAGATAAACTGGTGCAGAGGAGTGACCAGCAGCCACAGCATTTCAGTGCATCACAACCACTGGGCAGAGTTTAGAGCTCTAACCGATTTAGTACCCCCCTACCTGACTGGGTGTAAGCGTGTGGACTTCTGACGAGGAAGAGTAGAGCTACAGTGCCGCGACACCATATTGACTAGAACCTGCTGCCAGATACTCCACAAGACTGAGATAAGGACAGTTGATTGTGTTTAATCCTTGAGCTGCTTCCCTGGACATTTTTAACAACATTTTTATGTTTTATGTACACACACACACACACACACACACACACACACACATATATACAGTATATATATATATATATATACATATATATATATTGTAAGGGCTCGGAGGATAGTGTCCTGTCTTTGTTAACGAAAACGCGACAACGAGAATGTAAAAAAGGGATTAAACATACAACATAATGTGGCGATCCGCCATAAGGATAAATGTTTCCCTTTAATTTTCACGTCCCGTTCCCTGTTAATTCACGCCCCCGCCACACCTCCAGCACCAGCCAATGGCATTCCTTCCATGATATTTTAAAATGGTGTCGTAAGTGGCAAGATGGCAGCTTACCCCAGGGAAGTGGCAGCGTCTGTCTCGCCGTATGCCCATCTCCTCATCACCGTGTCTATTCTTGGCTATTTGAACACAGTCTGCAGTCGGGTTGGTATGAGTAAAATGCCCTCGTCCTGTGGAATACAAAAGCCGTTTCTCAATATGCGTTCTTGTGCCGACTTGTGTTCTTGTGGACTTGTGACACGTCATCAGTCACAGCCCAAGTACTGTTCCAATTCAAAGTTCACATCTAGCCAAGTTCAGTCCAAAGTCCCGGATGTGTTCTCGCCACGCCCACTTCACCGGGGATGCATCGGAGCAGACTTGGGTGGACTTCAGACCATAGACATATATACATAGACGCCGCATCGAGCGCTGAGCTGTACGTCAACGTCGCCGCCATATTGGATGTGGCAAGGCTGCACTGTAAAGTAATACAAGTGAATGGACTTAATTTCATAAAGCGCCTTTCTTCCAAGAAATTTATGTTAATGCCTCTCGTCTATTCATTCACACACGCACTAATATAGTTGGGAAACAGTTAGGCACCAAAAACAATGTATTTGATCTTCTCAGATGGCTAAGATAAGAACTTTATTGATCCCACACAGGAGTAATTCACCTTACATCAGCTATAGAGAACAAGGTAGTGCCGAAAAACAATACACAGTAGCCTATACATATATATATTTATACATATATGTATATATATAGATATATATATATATATATATACAGCCAGGAAGTTTCCACTCTGAGAGAAGCGTTGGAAACACAGGCAAGCGTGATCGAAGACCAGGAAACGGCTGCGGCTCTGGATCGCCGGATGACGGACTTGGAGAGGTGCCATTGCCATGGATCACCTGGCCGGGCCCGTGGGGCTGGTGCTGCTGCGTCGGGATCGCAGGAGAGGGAAGTGCCGGGGTCGGCGGAGCCTGCTCGGCAGTCACTGGGGGTGACGGCGTGCCCCCAACTCCTCTCCCCAGCATGGAGTACCATTCTGAAGGAAGGGAAGCGCAAGCCTCAGAAGCCCCAAAAAGTGTAATTGTGTAGGATATCTGAGTCACCAAACAGCTTAATTTCAGCGCTTGCAAATCCTGCCATGAGTAGGCTACAGTTAGGTTCACCTCAAGGCTTTGGAACCATTGGCGTTTTAGTTTATATGCAAATATTTGCTATTTTTGTATCTGTCTGTCCTTTTACTGTGTCTTGTATTTTTATTGTAGGCCTACTGTACTATACACACACACACACACACACACACACACATATACATATATATATATATATGTATATATATATACTGTGTATTGTTTTTCAGCACTACCTTGTTCTCTATAGCTGATGTAAGGTGAATTGCTCCTGTGTGGGATTCTTATCTTAACCATCTGAGAAGATCAAATACATTGTTTTTGGTGCCTAACTGTTTCCCAAGTATATTAGTGCATGTGTGAATGAATAAACGAGAGGCATTAACGTAAATTTCTTTGTAGAAAGGCGCTTTATGAAATTAAGTCCATTCACTTGTATTACTTTACAGCGCAGCCTTGCCACATCCAATATGGCGGCGACATTGACGTATCGCAGCAGGGGGCAAACCCACTTGATGCGGCATCTACGTATATATAGCCTTTTCTCAATATGCGTTCTTGTGCGGACTTGTGTTCTTGTGGACTTGTGACACGTCATCAGTCACAGCCCAAGTACTGTTCCAATTCAAAGTTCACATCTAGCCAAGTTCAGTCCAAATTCCCGGATGTGTTCTCGCCACACCCATTTCACCGGGGATGCATCGGAGCACACTTGTGTGGACTTCAGACAGCCAGGTATCCCAGCATGCATTTCGCAACAATCATCGGACAATGACAAGTGAGGGAAAGGCGTACAATTGTAAGCCATAATTACCGATATGTGACTGTTGTTTTGTCACAGAACGTAGTGTTTTCATGCGTAGTTTAAACGTCAGACCCGTGGTTGATGTTTTAATATAGAGCCAAGTTGAATGTGACTGAGGTCCGCTAGATGACAGCGGTGCCAGTGCTCATGTGTTTATGAGCGCTGACACCGCTGTCATCTAGCGGTGTCAGCGCTCATAGATAATAAACGTGTGTATGAGCGCTCAGGCTGCCCCAGAGAGCAGCCTCGTGGCTGATATCTCTGTAGTGGTTAAATATGAAATGTAATTCGTTTGGGGAATGTCTAATGGGCAATATTCAGTCTCAGTATAAGATATATTCTTATATTATTAAATGTTGTAACATGTTATTGTTCTTTGCATTCTTTTGCTTATTTATGTGTTTTTACCATTCGATAATAATTTTAAGAATTTATTGTAATTCATTTATTGTATTTAAAGATTAATTGTCTTTATTGTCGTATTTATTCAACAGCATTTTAAATATTGATTATCTGATATGAATTGTATACCTGATGTCTGAAGTGTGGCTGAATAAACTTTTCCTCTGAACATCTGACCTGTTTGATCCCATTTATATTGGTGAGGACAGACTAAATGAGAAACTGCTGTCAGTGTAATCCAGTACAGTTCAACA
>NC_065511.1:6891586-6895999 GCF_006386435.1 Epinephelus moara
TAATAATAATAATATATAGACTATTTTAATATGATATATTTTAATGCTAAAGCAGTAATCAGTTCTGATATAAATGGTCCAAGAGGCCATATATAGGCCTATATATATATATATACATATATCTTCCCTGGCATATTAAATTGATATTAAAACACTTTAAAACCTACACCTCTGTCGGGATCCTTCGGGAAACGGTGGAAGGCCAGGTGCGGGGTGTTCCACTGATAGTTGTTGCAGTTAATTGCACTNCACCTCTGTCGGGATCCTTCGGGAAACGGTGGAAGGCCAGGTGCGGGGTGTTCCACTGATAGTTGTTGCAGTTAATTGCACTACACTATTTTCTTTTACTTTTTTTCTCCTCTCTCCTTGACATCTTGCATGTTGTCTAGGCGCAACAGTCCAAGCTCAACAGTCCAAAATGGCGTTAGCGCCCCTAGTGGCTGTTGGCAGAAATTCAACGGCGCTTCGCCTCTCGGTATCCATGCTCTTTGGTAACTCTGACGAAAGTCGGAGATTTCGCTAACAGAGATCCTCTATTGTTTTTTTTTGTGAAGAGGAATAACTCGGGTGGGAGAAAGACAAACAAAACTTACCTGACCCGAAGATTTTTGGGACATTTTGAACATTTTGCTTTTGTGAATTAGCCTGAAAAGGACATTTTCTTTTGTGATTTGTGTTTAACTTTTCAATACACTTGGAATTGACTGTGTTGCATTGTCCTTTGCTTTTTTTTTTGCTTGTGCCTTGTATGCGTTGTTATGGTGGTGTGAACCAAAAGAGGGTACATGACACAGAGTTTATGGTTACTGAGCTGTGTATCCTTGTGGGGGATTACCCTGGCCAATACTCGATTTCAAATTGTCGGAGGGAGCTCCGACTGGCACCCCTAAAACTCCAGGTAATCCACTACAATAAGTTACAAACAATATGGCGTGCCTGGCTAACTAACTGACCGACAGTAGTAACCATGTGTTATTCCCAAGGCTGTGTAGCACATCATTAGCCTACCACATTATTTTGTAGGGTTGAGTTACATGAAAACAAGTCCCATTTAGGACCATCTTGTGTGTTGAAGCTGGTCTTAGATGCCACTATATCTGAGTTTAGGGTAAAATAAAGGTTCTGTCCTGCTCTTTACTGCATGTCTTTAGAAGTGGCTGTTGTCTTTTACTGTTACTAACACATGAATAACATATAGGACAAAAGTAAAGCAAACACAGCTGAACTGCTCAGTGTTCTTTCCCATATATTGGGTGTTGCTCATGGTACTATAGTGTAGCCTGGCTTGTGAAATGCACACATGCTTTTGTTCCTCAGTACAGGTTAGGGAGACTCATAAAAACCTTGCACTGGGGCCTGTCATAACTTTAACAGTCGCCTCCATACTGGGAGCTGCTCAGCAGCTAGCTTGCTCCCCACAGATCTGACCTGCCAGCTTGTGTTTAGTTTGAAATTAAAAGTGAGCATGTGTAGTAAAGATCAGAATTTGCCCTGACAAGTCTACCAGTATACTGGCCAGGGATTTGTTTCCTCAATCTCCAGGCTACTGTCACCTTGAGTATATTTCAGTAGGAATGTACAGCTCAATATTTTGTTGCTGCTTTTATTTTCGATCCACGAGCTAAGAATGTCGATGTTGGTTGGGGCATTGATTTGCTGTTTGAAAAATAGACGGCTTGAAACTACTTGCCAGATTGCCATGGTATTGGATGAAATGCACACTCATGCTCCCCAGAGGATGATTCCTAATAATTTTGGTCATGATGTGCCCTTTCCTGTAGTGCCACAAAATCAAAACATCTAGTTGTATACAGGAAGTGTCAAAATCTGTACAGATGATTGAAATTTGTGAGAACATTTATACTGCCAAGAGGACGAATCCTTTGCAACTGACTGATCACTAAAACCCCACCCCAAACAACGATTGTCCAGTCAAAGGAACCATAACTAATTGTCAAGCTGATATAGGTTGCTTAAATCAGTGAACACTGATATATAATAATAGTTTGCATATTATCATCCGATGACATTTTTTGTGGCCACATCTTTTCTGTAGTGTTCCCTCAGTGATATGAACTGGCTTTAGATGATGTCAGCAGTATGTCCCGCACTCTATTGGCTATGCTTCCCAGTTGCTAGGAGAAAATGTTGGGATTATATGTTTCTACAAAACATGAAAACGTTAAATTTTCAGGTTTTATACATATTTTATCAATGTCTTTTAAGTAACATAGGTGAACAAGATTTTGTTATTGGGAGGCAGAGAGGGTGGAGGACGGCGTGTCACCTTGGAGAGACAGCTTGCCAGACTACTATTCAAGACTAACAAACAACAAAACTGTTGTTTTAACAAGTTTTTCCTGTGTTTCCATTGGCTTTTTAAAATCCCATTGCAGGTGTTTGTAGCAGTGGCTATTGGCAGGAATAGTGCCACAAAAAGCTATTGTTTTTAACTGAGACAATGCTTGTTTCCCGCTGGCATAGTGGCACAAAAAGCAGTCTTTTTTTTTTTTTAACCAAGACATTGCTGCTTTTTCTGCTAGGATTGTTACCCCAAAACTGGGTATTTTAAGCCAAAACATGTTATTTTACAAACCATAACCAAGTGGTTTTTGTACCTAAGTCCTAACCACAAATTATCCATAGCGTTGTTTGAACATAAAGTTTCAACCTAATCTGCTATTTTCTGCACATTTGGTTGGGATATGAGAATGTTTACATTGAAGCAAATCCAGCCAAATTTATTACTCAAGATAGCATTATGTTTGTCAAATTCGTTGGTTAGTCGTCATCCTACAAGTCCTTTCTCTTATAAAGGGAGGCATACCTTTTAAAGATAGGAGCAATTAAAGTTATAGTTGGTAATCCTGTTCAGAAACACTTCTTGTTATCCTGGGTGAAATGGTCCTTCCATCCTGAGAGTAGTCAATACATAATGTGTTCAGAAAAAGGAATGAAAAAAATCCGACCTCTGTGGCAGCTGCAGGCCTGTAAAAACTCTGACCAATCCCTGCCATTCGGTGCAAATTAGAAAGAACCAATCAGATGCCTTCATGTCTCGTCCTGCCCGAGCCCCCCTCCGTCTCTCCCTCCCTCCTCCCTGCGTGAACTCATCACGTGTCACCATTGCCGGAAATATTCAGCACACTCCTCAGCAGAAATACTGAGTTAGCAGGAGTTTGGCAGAGAAAATGCAGCCAAAAGTATCACTTCCAGCGTTACTTGTAACGGCTCGCCCCGCTAAACAGGCTGAGAAGAGAAAGTTGGAGGCAGAAAAGGCTGCGATGAAAAAGGCTTTGGATAAAGCGAGAGGACAAACCAGATGTCAACATCGGTGCAGCTTTTGAACAGCGGAGACAACTGAGGGAGCTGAAGGGCCTGAAGAGTGATGCAGAGGTTGCTGTCTTTCTATTGGACAGGTAATTATTTGTTTGCTTAGGGGGGATTTGTTATTTTACTCGGCTCTCCTCTGCCCTGCTGAGTCCTACTGCAGTGCAGGATGCGCGTTCAAGTTTGTGGGGCCGTGGCTTTGGACGGAGCACTGACGGGAGGGGGAGGAGGGGGTGGAGCTGAGAGGAGGTGCCGTTTTCAAATCTTGCTAGCTCTCCAACATTACCCACTATAGCTTTAAATACATCTAAATTTTGATTGCTTGTCAAAGCATGATTATCTGTTGCATCCAAATACAGTTCTGTTAGAATGAAGCAGCAGTCCAATATTACATTTAAAAACTAGCGCTAGATACTAGAGCCAACTGCCTAACCTGCAATAAAACCAAAGTACTGTTTGTTTAGTTCCATGTTTTCATTGTGGATCATTAACCGGTGAGCAAGATTATTTTCAACTGGGGACATGTCACTTCAGCCTTTAGGCTCATTTATACTCCCTTTACATACAAAAATAGATACATCTGTTTCAAACGTAAACGTACCTGCCCTCATACTTCTATGCGTCCTTTATTTTGGCATAGATACAGCCAATAGATGGCACTAGAGGGCAGAGTCACACAACAACAGACAAGGAGATGATGGAGAAGATCGTAATAATGTACCTTTACACAGAGGCAGTGTTGTAGATGGTGGTGGTCTGCCATTTACATTACATCCTGACGTGGATGGAGAAATCTTTTAACTATTACTGATTCATTCCCTCCCGCCTCTATTTAAAATTTTCATCGTCTTCTACGGTTGTATCTCACTTGAATTGACCTATGGCTAAGTCCCGCCCCCAAACGCGATGAGCCAATCACAGTGCGTATAGCCATTCCCATACACTCGGACATTCTCTTCCTGGACGTTCATTGAAATGCATTACAGAAAGTCAGTTTTGTTCGGTTTTATGAGCTTTTTCGGAGATTTGAAGTTTAAAAATGGTCAAATGGTGTGCATGGGGTACATGCAACTCCGACACAAG
>NC_065511.1:6896402-6955370 GCF_006386435.1 Epinephelus moara
TTTTGGCTTGTAGTTTAAGCTTTTCATCGACCTTCTCAACAATAAAATGATGAATATATCCCTCCAATGCGTAGTTTAGGCCCTTTTGGTTACTTCTCAATGACATCTGATCGTTATGTCTATCTATCTATCTATCTATCTATCTATCTATCTATCTATCTATCTATCTCCTCCTGTGGTACTGCTTAATCTTGTCCGTATCCAGTATCTTTCTAGAAACATACACAAACATAGACAAAATGAAGGCAGAGTATGGACAAAAGGCTCTGTCAGTCTCTGTCTCCATATCTAACATTAAGCGACATTTTTTGTTTCAGTTGACAAAATGTAGCTTCACAGGTTTGACCACTTTTGTCTTCCTCTTTCTGAGATCAGTGACCCATAATTTTTAAAAATTCTTACGAACTCTGGTAAGTGTTCTGCTGTCATTGTGAACTGCATATGTGACCAAATATGGTGATGTTAAGGAACAGTTCCATTGGTACCATCCACAACATTTCACAGTGGAAACAGAAAAAATGCATACTGAACTGTACCGTACTGCTCGGTGGAAACGAGGGCCTATTTGTGGTGACACATCATTGCATTGAGCCAGAAGAGGAGCAAGATTTAGTGCATTCACCTGGATGTTGTATTTCCATTACTGCCAACTGAAGCCCATTGGAGCTGGAGCCAACTCTGACTGCTGCAATCATTTGTTACGGGAGTGAATGCCAATTGTAACCTTTTCAATTAAATACAAAAGCCAGGTGTTAGTGAGTGTAAGTGACTTTTGTCCGGTGGGAAAGGGGCTTCATGGAGGCAGGGCTCAATGATGTGTCATTTTGGACATTCAAAAATGGTCCGCTAATACTTAAAAACCTGACAAAATGTTCATTTTGCCTACAAAAATGTCTCATAATTGCTTACATTTACTGACTATATTTCTACTCTCCAGAGGATAAACCTTTTTGAGTTTATGTTACACCACTCTCACAACGACACGGTAGTGGTGTAGAAAAATGTTCATTCATTTATTTTACCTCACAGCAACACTGGCAAAACTGATGAGCTGGCATAATACAACTGCATCGAGCGGGCAGCGCATGCACATGAACTTCCAAGACTGGACTTCTTCTACCGGATCTTTCAGTAATTGTGTCACCAAACAGCTTACACTGCCACAGTGGCACCTAGTGGCGAGTGGTATAAAGTAAACAGAAATTAACAAGAAAACTTAATGTCACCTAGTGCATTACTTAACAACAACTTTAGAACAACTTATGAAAGGAATTGGCATGTATACAGAAATGTTTTTTACGACCTCCTTACAGGTGCCACATTTACATATTACTTCTTCGGCCTTTCCATATTGCCACCTAAACGGAAACTTTTGAGTTTTAGTCCAACTCCTGAGGCTGTAAGAATAGCTAAATCATCTAAAAGTTCATCCCAGTACTTTGATATTGTTAGGTGGAAGCCTTTTGGGGATTTGAAACCAGTGTGTTCTGTTTCTGTGAAACTGCTGTACTCCTTTGAGTGAGACGTGCTGGGAAACTGTGACTCATTTTCTTGACAGGAGCCAAACACAATTCATACCTTACAGAATGTGGTGGTAGAATCTCACTGCCTGCAATAACACCTGACAGCATAGATCTGTACCTGTTTCTGTCTGCTGCCTTCACAGTCACAATGAAGCTTAAGCATTTAACAATCACAGCGTGATGCCAATGGCAGGATTCCCTCTAGTGCCAGTGCTGACTCATTCACTCTGACATAGAGTACATTGTAAGACAGGACAATACAGCACAGAGCCCTACAGTATAGGAGAATATGGTACTAAAAAAGAACATAATTTGATTACTAGTCTGAGACTGAAGTCAACACTTGTTTTCCATACCTGTATAAGTGTTATGGGTCGGAGGCAGCTGTAGCCTGCCTCAGAATGCAGTGGGTGAAATACAGGGAACCCCCTGGGCAAGATACCAGCTCATTACTGCACTAACAAATAGTCAAACAAGCACTTCTATACCTCAGATCTATATGCAATTAAGACTTTCCCACCTGGGCTACAAGACTATAGAGTATGGGAGGCTACCCACACAAACAGCTGGGAGAACATGTAAAAACAACAGTGTTAGACACTGAGCATCTGTATCATTGGGAACTCCTGATCTCTGTGGCTTGAAATCAAGGCACCTCAGGCTCAAGGTAACTCAGCTGCACTCATTTAGCATAGAGACAGATGTTTGTTTTACAGTATTAACTGGTAAATATGAAATAAAGTGTTCAAATTGTGTGGTATTTTTTATATCTTAGTGATTTAGCAGGGCCTTTATGTATGGTGGCCCTGGGAGGTCATTGCTTTGAAATGAAGGCAACAAATGCAGATGAAACATCACCAATTTGAAAACAGCAGCATTTTAAGTAAGTGCTTAAAATAGCTGAAAACACAACAGAAATTGTTTCAGAGGTACACTAACAAGTGATGCCCATGGCACAGACACACTTGTGATAGCCATGGTTTGTGGCTTATGAAGTTATTGAAGCTGGTTGTTGGAAAATAACTTAAAACATTTTTTTTTTTATTTTAACATTGTGATTGCATGATTGAGATGTGTATTCCGGCCATGTGCACATTTGTTGGTGTTGTCTCTATTAGCAGCACTTTTTTCCTACATGTTTCACACGTGTCGTCAAATTGGTAAAGGTGAAGTTTCCTTAGGGCCCTGTCACACTTACCTTGGTTGGTCCAGACTTTTCTGTTCAGTCCGAACTGAAATTACATGCGTCAAACTTCACCTGGACAGTGGTTTGGACCAAACAGTTGTGCCTTGGTCTGATTAAAAAAAAGTGGTCTCGCTCCAGATTAAATAAACTCATATTGTGGTTTGTTTCGAGTGTGAAAACATTTTGTCAGATGGTTTGGAGATTCGGATCGATTACGGGAAGTTCTGACAGGCTGTTGTCAGAACCAGAAAAAGAAAAAAAAATCCACAACAAACCAAGCTGTGGTAGCAAATGGGAAGAGAAGGTCCGACGACTTTCAGTTGGATGAAAGAGAGACGATGTGAGAGAACAAGGGAGCAGTGCCGCCTGAAGATCAAGAAACTGCTGCAGCAGTATACAAAGATGCTGCTGGTAGTAATGCCTTATTAATGTTATTGTAGCAGCAACAAAATGGATAATTCATTTTCCATTATGCATTCAAACTGCAGCAGAAGGACACCAACCAATCTGGCAACCCACTGTCAGTCTCGACCATCTATAAACCAATCAGTTGCAAGTATAAGGAGACAGCGCACTTAGGTGATGACAACAGGATCTAAGTATGTCATCTACAGTTTTTCAGTGTGCTCCCATAATTGCAATGTAAAGCCAAAACTGACTGGATTAAGTGTATGCAATATAACAAAAAGTTGGGACCATGGATGTATAAGGAGACCTGGATACAGTGTTGAAGGTAGGGCCCAGTTCATTCCTATGAGAGTTGCTCAGTGGCATATAAAGCCAAAATGCCACATACAAATTACCCAGATGATCGGCACTGCTTCTGCACTGTGTGTCCCATAGAGTTTAGTGCTTTGCTAACTTGAATGGGGATAGAATTATTTAATTGTGTGGCTCTTAGACTTTCCAAATGTTATCCAACCAAATGGATTAAATCCTGATAATAAAATTAGTCTTTTTAGGGAGGTTGTGACGCTTACAAAAAATTATCCACTGATTTAAAGACGTCTCTTTCACCATGCAAGTCAATGGGGAAATGTCTTTTGGGGCTGCAGGGTATCACATGATCATGTAATTACCCAGTTTGAGCCCAAAAAAATGACCACAAAGCCAGAAGCACTTTCTGGCATCCTGTTTCAGACCTTGGAATGGACTTCCAGGAGTTAAAAGAATTTTAATTTGCAGTGTAATGAGTTCTCAGTCCCATTGTATTAATCATAAGAAACATATTGCTTTTGGGTGTACTTCTCATGGGAAAAGCAACAACATACCAGTTATGAAATAGTTTAGGCAAATAAAACTACTAAGTACAGAAAAGACATTGCCAGGGTCAACAAGGTCCGTGCCAGGCGTTGGGGAACCTGGGCAACCTGGTGAGAAATTGGCTACTTAAACAAGACATAGATGGACTAGAGCAGAGACTATGAAACTGTTGAAATGCTACTATCTAAGTAATCCCAGCAAGTGGAGCTACATGCAGAGAATGTGGGATATATGGGTGCTTCGAAACCCAACATCTAGGCTGACAAAGAAACAACTCTTAGCCCAGGATTCCAACATCCACAAACAGCAATTGCTATTGCAACTAGAGATTGATGAGGTACAACAAACATGCTACAGCAAGGGGGAGCTAGGACGACAGGTCAAAGTGGAGATGTCATCATTATCCCCACACTCCAGATTACCTTACAGCAAGGGCTGTTGAAAATCATGAATAAGCTGGGACCATAACTGAGATCAATCAGCTGATATACACTACACAAGACATGCACAGCAACAGTGATCCCAGAGAAGCTTGGGTACAAGATGAACACCATGAGCCACAAATAGCATTACCCCCCATGGCAAAGCTACATCAAGATCAAGGCAACACAGAGAGAAGTTAGTCAACTCTCAGAGCTACAGAAAGGTGTGGGGAAGAAAGGAATACTTAGGAAGTACAACAAAATGTCTGTACCTGAGGTACTGGAGACTGCCAAGCAAAGGCTCACAGGACTGGCTACTCTGCTACTAAAAAGATACACAGCAACAGTGTATCCATCCAGAGTGGTTGACCCAAGGACAGACAGTCATGACCATGAAGGATCCCCAGAAGGGTGTGGTCCTACACAAGAGACAAAGCAGCCAGGAGAATGAAGGGATGTTAGGATAGGATGTTCTCCACCAAACCACCTAGAACATGTCACCAAAGAATCTCCTGCCAAAATGCACACTAATCAAAAGGAGCCATCATATCAGGAATTGAAGTACATGACATACAAGTAATCAGGGAAATAAAAGGTAACTTATATCAGTATACTTGTAAAAATACAAGTTAAAGTTTAAGTTGAAAGTGAAGTGTTTTCAGTTCATTCAGACAGCAAATATTTAAGCTCTATGCAGTTGTTTTTATCAAATATTGGCTATAATGGATACCCTGTTCTAGAATAAGAGAAAGAAACACACACACACAAAATACTCCTGACTATATCCACATTTAAATACAGCCATGAAGGACAGGCAAGATCACACTTATAAAACGGGTTTTATCAAACCACTAGAACAGATGCTGGGTCTTAATGTGAAGAATCTTATCAGCATACTAATTTACTGTCGCTAACCTGGAACCTGGGAAGCAAATCGGTTGCTCAGTATTAGGGTAAAAATCTTCTCAGCTGGAGCTGAAATCCAGACAGAGGAAGGCAGAGCTCAGCTCAGAGACGTCATATCAGTGTGGTGCAGGGGGATCTTATTCACTTGTCTGCAAGAATCTATGAATTCTGCCTTAAAGAGCTACAAGATAACCTTTTATTATGGACAGTTTACTATATTTGACATTTAGATCAGATTCCATACAAATTAGACATGAACCAGTACTACTAGAGGTAGTAGCATTGCTTAATATTGGCATGAAGTCTCATCCATTTGCAGCTTCTAGACAAGAATTCAATAACAGTATCATCTTTCAAATCCCCTCATCAGTTTACATCCTGACTACAATGCAGTGTTTCATGCTAGCCTCTGCTATTTTCTTGATGGTTTCCATTTTCTGTAGCAGGCCCGACAGTATTCAGAGAAGGTGACCTTTACTGCTGCTCCCGACAACACCCCAACTCATCCCAACCCTGCCAGAGCAGGGCAGCTCTGCTCATTAGAGGGACTTTTTACCTCTCAAACACCTGCCACCATTCACAGACGAATAACAAAAAAACTCAGCTTCAACCTCCACACCTCTGTCAACACACGCTAATATTTTCGCTGGCATATGTGCACGTGCATGTTTGTGTGTAGAGGCCGAGAATGACAGCTACATTTGGTTGCATATTACAAATGCATTACTCACTGTATAGACAGATGGCCAGTTGGGGCAGAAGGATGGTGTATGTGCTGGGGTTTGTAAGGGAGAAGCAACTGAGAAGAAGGTTTTCCGTTGTCAGTAATTAGAGGAAAGCTGCACTTAGTCACTCAGCCCTATCTCACACTGTCATAATTAAAAATGTGATCCTAAGATTGCATGTCATCAGATTTAGCTTGTTATCACTTCTCTTATGTGAAGCCATACTCAGATTTTTTTTTTTTTTCCCTTCTGCTCAAATACAAAGCACAACTGAGTTAAACGTGATTGTGGGAGCTATTCAACACAAAGCCTGACATAAATTACAGTTAGGATACATCACACAGTATGTCTGTGAGTTATTAGGCATGTTTAAATAGCCAGTGGGTGTTTCTTGCTCAATTTCCGCATATTTTTTTTTGACACTGACAGCACATTGGTCTCTCTGTACAAAAAAAGATAATAAAGTGTAACAAATGCGCAAACTGCTCACTAAAATGAAATGCTCACATTGAACATATTTTTGCAAACCATTCACAGTAAATGCATTTTATTTCCTACAATAGCCAAACCTGACAACAGCAACAAGGGCCAGCTGTTTACAATTTGAATAGCCTATTGTGTTTACTTACTGAACAATCTGCCAAATCGCAATCTTTCCCGAACCTGAACCAACTGTTTTCGTAGCCTTAACCTAACCAGTCATGCTGCACAGGACAGGAACTTGAATATCAAAGTGCCCAGCCATCCACCAACATTTATTTCCTATGACACCAAAAGTGGCACAGCAGATTTGGTCCCTTGCTGCTTTGTGAAGAGGGTACTGGAAGCTTGTTGATGTAGTGACTAACCCCTGGATTTTGATTGGGTGCAGCTGTGCCGCATCTCGGCTGCAACACAGCCGCCAGAGCAGATCATGGTCACTCTAGACAATGCTTGTGATTGCACCAGATAAGCAGCAATCATGGATGTATAAAGAGACATGGATACAGTGTTGGAAGTGGGACCCTATTCATCCTTATTGAAAGTTACGTTTGACTTTTCAGATGTAAAATTACCAACAGCCAAGTGGCTAACTTTTGGTTTAACCCTCCGCTAACTTGAATGGGGATAAAATGATTTAATCATGCGGCTCTTCTACACTTTCAAAATGTTATTAGACCAAACTAATAAAATTCTCATAGTGTAACAGATCATTCTGTGGGGTTGTGATTCTCAAAAAAAAAAAATGTATCCACTGATTTAGAGACAACTCTTTCCCAACTCGAGTCAATGGCTTCATGTGATGGACCCAGAGGTTGTAGTTACACAGTTTGGCCACTATGTCAAATTGGTGTAATAGTCCAGCGCATTTCCTTGGGGCCTGGCCGCAGTGCGTTTCAGAAGTGGCCCAGAAGCGGCTCTACGATCTGTTCTGCTAAAAATACACATCTAGTCTATGTCAGACAGAGTAGTGACATATTGCACAGAGCAAATCAAGCCTGAAAGGAAGTGAAACAGCAGCATCTGGTCATTTTTTTCAACTAAACAACCTTTAAATATAAATATATTTAATAAAGATATGTGAAATAATTATGAGGATGAATGATTTTAATAACTAAAACACTGCCACAAATTTTTGATCCATGTCATTCAAAAATGTATTTTAACCGATATTAACTTTGTCTGTAGGCTACAGCACCAGCATACGACATCCCTCTGTCCTTATGACCCTCGCAGCGGATAAGGAAAAACTCCCCAAAAAAACCCTTTAACGGGGAAAAAAAAACAGTATTCAAGAGACATTTGTACTATAATTCCTTTTTGGAGCAGTTTATATTCTGACAAAACAAGGTTAAATAAAAGTGGACAGTGCAACACAGTTAATCTAACTGGTTCCTACTTTTGACTTTCTGGCTCTCTGTTACCTCAAATGTGAGCACTGTCAAAACTGTTTTGTTTTTTTATTGCTCAATGGCGCACACTTGCATGTCAGAGTTCACCAAAGTTGAACTGCACATAAAGGTTCAGCATGGATTTACTTGTCCTCTGTAAGTGAATCCACTGATTACAGCCAGCTCCATTGAAATAAATACATTAAGGTTCAAATGCCACAGTCACAAATGCTGGTCTGATGGGGCTCTGAGGCTGTCACACTCACACACATTAGAAAAAACCCTGCCAGTGAGGTAATCCGTGCAGTGATTATGTCACAAATTGCATTGGACAAACCAAATTAGCAGTTTACAAACACATTTTGGGAGAGGGATGGAATGAAGCAATGCCTATAAAATAAAATAAAATAAAATAAATTTAGTTATTTTAAAGGCCTTTACACACTGGGGGCTGGATGAATAAACAACACAAAAAATGTCAAATAGTTGTCTGTGAATATTTCGCATTAAAACTGGTCATAGCGGCAGCGATGCGACCCAGATGTGTTGATTACCAGGATGGGGGGAAAAAATATATAAAAGAACAAAAAAAAAAACAGAGGCCAGCTCCTTATCCCTGCTACTTTCAGGCAGCCTTAGGACACAAATCAGAACAGGATACATTGTAGGTGTATGATAGGCTGACCAAACGTCCTCTTTTGCCCGGACATGTCCACTTTTCACGTCCCGTCCGGGGCGTCCGGGGGTCTTTTATAAACTGATGATAATGTCCAGTTTTCCATGTGTTTGTGTGTATGTGTGTTAGAGTGCGGCACGGGCATTATATTTCTGTCCGAACCGAATTTGTGTCACACAGTGGTTACAGGCTATTTAACAGGCCGGGCGTGCGCCGTGGGTGTTCAGCTGCGGAGAGGGAGACCTCCGTGTTTGAGACGGGAGCGGGAGGTGCGAGGTCCGACGCTTCTAGCGAGAGGAGAGGGAGAAATAAAACAAAATAAGATAAAATAGGAAAAACCTGTCTCCCTCTTTTATTTTATTTTCAGCGTTTAATCAAGGCGGAGGCGGGCGGCTGGAGGTCCGAGACTTCCAGCGAGGAGAAAGGTAGAAACAAACAGCCAATGTGTGTCTGTGTGTGTTATGTTCAGGTGTTGTCACGTAAATAACAGTGCCCAAGCAATAAACAGGACAGACAATAGGATTTTATTTATTTTTACACTACATTTTCACTGAAAGCTGACCGAATCCGACCCGAGCCCGAATACAATTTATAGCTACATTTCTGACCAAACCCGGTCCGACCTGTCGGAACCCGTCGGGCTCAGATCGCCACACTCTAGTGTGTGTAGCCTATGTGTACCCTATTGGGGCCTATCTAAATTTCTGTCTTTGAGAGATATTATTTTGTAATATAACTGAATTTTCTATCCATACATATACATTTTAAACATATTAAAATTATAAGGCATCTTTGAGTAAACTGCGAGTATCATTTAAGTAGGCTATGTCGTGGCCGGCCGAGTGTCCTCTTTTTTGGAAATCAAAATATGGTCACCCTAGTGTATGAATGTAAACACACTGAACATAATGCACAGTGCTGCATCACCCAGATGTGCCGATCACTGGTGGCACCTTCTATGATGTAGTCTGTAATATGCAGTAATGGGAATAACGGGGTTATAAATAAACGGCGCTACTTTTTTCAGTAACAAGTAATCAAAAATGTTACTGTTTCCCCAGTTATAATGCCGTTACCATTACTCACAATAAAATGCGCCATTACTCGGCTTTACTTGAGTTCACTGAAGTGGCTTTCACCCAAGCAAGCTCCTTCTCAGCGGAGCTCTAAAGTTCTTTTCTTTGGTGAGGGCAGGTGAGGGGGAAGGGAGGGAGAGACAACTGCATAAGTGATGATGATTGGTAGGGTTGGGTCGGTTCTCGGTAATACCAATTCGGTTCGGTACTCCGTCTTGGACCGGGGTTTTTTTTTTTTTTTTGAGACCGACCAGACCGCATACTCGGGCAGAACGTATGCGGAGCAGACTCTGTGGAGGTCCGCCCGGTAAAAGCAGACGTCCGCAAGCCCTGTGCGCGCAAAGCACGACCGCACGGACTCCGCTTCGCGCACCAGTGTCACACAAAAGACTGCTCGGCATGTATTTTTCACATCGCGGGGATTTTTCACGGACATTTTTACAGGAAACTACAACGCAGAAGTGCGCTCGACTATGGAAGCCCGAATGACTGCGGACATTCCNTGCACTGATTGAGTAAGCTACAAAATTTATTTGTAAGGAATAAAAGAAACAACTTGTTACTGTCACTCTGTTGTCCTAAGGTCGTTTTTTATTTTAAATGAGTCAATTGCGCCCCCAAGTGGCGAAAATCCGGTATTATCGACTTGATGCGGTTTTTCACAAAAAACGGACTGTTTTTTTTTTCCTCATACCGACCCAACCCTAATGATTGGCTTAGGGAGAGTAAAATTTCATCATAAACCAATNAATTGCGCCCCCAAGTGGCGAAAATCCGGTATTACCGACTTGATGCGGTTTTTCACAAAAAACAGACCGTTTTTTTTTCCTCATACCGACCCAACCCTAATGATTGGCTTAGGGAGAGTAAAATTTCATCATAAACCAATCAGAGGCAGAGTAGGGCGGGTATTCACAAGCACACAAGCAGGGTTGCCAGGTCCACTTATTAGCCGCGACTTTGGGCTTGTTTTTTTGTAAAGTCGCTTACAAATATTGGTAGCGTTTTTTTGGGCTTTTTTCTAAAGTGGAGTTGCTTATTTGGGCTTGCTCTCTAAACATCGCCTTTCTCTATATATATCTGTCTAATAAGTTATTTAAATGCATGATAGTATGTCGGACTGCAGGATGTTTCCACAGCTCCGCTCCCTCTGCCCCTCTCCTTCTCCGCATACACACAGGTGATGGTCAGTCAGTGAGACTTTTCACATTTAAATTGCGCGATTAATGGAGGTTTTTTAACTATTTCGCTAACAAGTGGGTGAAATATGGAAAGAATACAATAAAGATTTGTAGAAAGAGAGAGGATTAAAAGATTTGACTTCAAGAGGGGGACGATTCAAAGGCAGTGTGCAAATTCAGATTCTGTGTGAAATATGTACTCATCATTCAGATCTTGACCAGCATATGAGCACTGTCAGTGAAAGTAAAATGGCTCGTTATATGCAGCTTCTGTCATTCATTCATTTATTCTTGCCACATTTTTGGTCGGCTAGTTGGTTTGGTAGAGTTCAAGGGCAGTAAAGATAATGTATTTGTAAAGTAATTTTGAAATGGTTGCTTATGAAACACTGATAAGTCCATGCATATACTGCATGCTATATATTTATATAGACAGATTAATAAATACATATAGGGCCGATGGCCATGGAACTTTTCTCTTTTTTGCAAGCGCCTGTTTACATTTGAATGCCTCAGTTTTGTTGTACTGTACATTGAGCTTTTTCAGTATTATGTTGAGAATAATTCATATTGTTAAATTGTTCAATCTTGTGAGGAAGAAAATACTTGAAGTAGGCTTGGCTACAGTTTGCCTACCAGTTGTGAAGTTGTGTGACGTGTGTTTGATATTCTTAATTTGCACTTCAGTGGATATTTTTATAACTTATTTATTTGTTTGTTTGTTTTTCATTTGATATATTGAGAGCAATTCATATTATTGAATGGTTTACTTTTGTGAGGAAAGCTACTTGAAGCAGTCTACAGTAAGCTATGCCTATCAGTTAACTTGTGACGTTGTGTGACTGATTTTTGTTTTTTTAATTTGCATTGGTTTATTGAGAGCAAGTCATATGGTTAAACTGTTTACTTTTGTGATGAAGAAAATACTTGAAGTAGGCTACAGTATGTCTACCATTTGTGAAGCTGAGTGATAGTTATATGTATATATATGATATTTTAATTTGCACTACAAAGATTATTATTATTATTATTATTATTATTATTATTTGTACATTGCTTGAGAAGTATAGCTCTATTTTAGATATTTGTGTGGCCAGTTGTGACCTGTGCAATAAATGTCACAAGTGCTAAACCATCTATTGTGTTCTGGTGTTCCACTGTATAATACTGAATTTGTCTGTCTGTTACGTTGTCCCACACGACAAAACAGTATAGTGTAGATAAGTGTACAATGTTTTATAGTAATGATTTATTATGTGTCAATTTTATTCATTTAACATATTCAATGTTGAGTTTCATTACATACAGTTCCATTAAGGGGGGGGTGTCCAAGCAATCTGACATATTTGAGCATTTTATAAAAAAGTAATGCTGTAGTTACTTTTCCAGGTAATTAGTTACTTTAATAGTGCAGGAGAAAGTAACGCCTAACTGTAACTAATTACTTTTTTAAAGTAACGTTCCCAACACTGGTAATGTGAGACAGCAGTCTTCAGGGGATGTTTTTTCTGGTGGCACACTGGTGGAAATGGAGTGGTGAGGATCAATGAAAAACAGTTTTCAGGTGGTAATGCATTATGTGACATTGTAAATGTAATAGTATCACCCAAACTCTTGTTGTAACATATTACTTTGGTACTGATAAAACGTATATTCCTGTCACCCCCAACTGTTTGTACACACTTTGTCGCTTTTTATGTTACTCCGTTCTTAATCTGTGACTTTTTCTCCTAATATTTCCAATTTATTCTCATAGATCAACAACTTTATTCTCAAAATCTATGGGTTTTTTTCTTTAACATGGTCCTAATCCTCCTTTATAAGTAAATGATATACAAATGGTCCTTTTGCAGGTGAGGTATACTTTTAACTAGTACTGTCATTTTACTGGTGAAAGCAGCGTTCTCTTATTTTAGCTGTATTAGGTACCAGATTTCTGGTCTCATGAGACCCCTTTAATTGCTTGTTAAAATACATCTGTGAAAATTTTAGTGTTTAGTCCCACAATGTACAGCTCCTACTACACCTGTTTGTGATTGTGTATACTGTATAATGTCTGAGATCAGTTTTCCATTCAGCAGTAAAACAGCAGCTCAAGGTGAGTGTGTTCTTGATTGGCCATATGTAAGAGGTATAATTAGGTATCCCACATGCTGCTTAACAGCACACCTCAGCCTCATGAAGCTGCAGCATCACCATCAGAATACCAATGACCATCTGCATTAATACCTGCCGTCTGTTTTCACAGGACTATAATAGTTGGCAGCGATTTTTCTAAATTACTCCGGTGCCTCATTAATGGTTACAAACCACACCGCACGCATGGATTTAAGGTAAACTCGCTACGTATGATACATCTAAAACCTGTCTCTGTTCATCCCTCAGTCTGGGTAAAGGCAATAAAAAAATTACAGAACAAGAAAGGGAGAGACAAAAATAGAGGCACAAACATGAGAGACAGTGGTGCAAGCGATGCATCCAAGTCGCATTAGATCTTGTTAAATTAATTTTCGTGTGACCACACATTGTGTCTTCGTGCCCTGAAGCGCAGAGAGTACCCATTTTGCATATGAATTCATTACCTATGAGCCAGGACCAGGGCTAGACCCACGGCATACTGCAAACAGGCCACTCATTACAGCCTTCTGTATTACAGGGCACAACCTCTGGCATACTGTCACAGTAATCTGCCCGGCGCCGCCATAAATCAACTCCAACTATGCCCCCATTATCAGCTCATGTCAATGAGAACAGACAAGGCCTAGACTTCAAAGACTGTGGTATAAATGTATATCAGATTCATTGGAGATGGGAGTCCAAATGAAGTGGGCGGCTGTTGACTGGATCACAGACGCTGTTGCTCTCAGCTTGAATTTAATTCACTTAATATGCATCATTCTTTCTTATTTCCTTCGGTTCCCTCGCCCTCGTCGGCTCGGCCTAGTTTGACTGTAGCAGCAACATTGTTAACCTCTCCATCTCCGTCTATTCCTTCCACTGTGTTGAACCTCGGGGTTACAGAAATAGGTCAAGCAGTTCATCGGAGTCTGTGTCAAATTGAAGTGAAATATGAGGCTGAAGTATTGCAGGGCTGAGTACAATCACCCCAGCTCCTTCAAAGAGGTATTTATGGCAGAGCCCTGTTTACAGAGAGAACTGTTTTTAGAGCATTGTATGTTTGCCAAGGCATGGCTATATTTTATTTTACTTATTGCTTTTATTGCTTCAGGCTAGTCCAACTTTATTAGTTTTCTGTTGAGTTTGAAATTGAAAGTTCTCAGTGTTTGATTAATGATGTGTCATCTCATATCTTTATGCTTCAGTCACATCCAGACGAGGCAAAACCAGAAAACATCTCCTCAACTTAGCTTTATGCAGCTAACACTAAAGGTCCTAATCAGGGGCCACAACCCATCTAGTCAGTGTCAGCCTGCCTCATTGGTCATCACAGTGCTGCATCATTGGGCCTCAGCCAAGCAGGAGCCAGGCCAGCCTATGGGGGGTTCTATTCACAGTCCAGCAGAGCTGATCCATCTGCTGCAAATTGACAAGCCGTGAGTGCTGTGTTGGGTCCCTGCATAAATCTCCCTTAGGCTAGGATGCTACCTGTCCAACTCTGTTATTGACTCCTTATTGGGTGCTAGCTCCAAAACAATATCAATCTATTTTGGGGTTATGAGGACTTATATCAGATGCAGGTACGTAATGTAAATCTAGTGCCATCTGCATCTGGGAGGTCTTGTCTCTAGTCCAGATTGCTCTTCTGTGTCTTTAGTAGTTGGAGAGTCTCTGTTGTGCAGCAAGTAGTCAGTTAGGGACATTTTAAGCTGACAATGGGACGGTATGATACAAGCCAATTAAGAAAAGTGGAGGAAATGGTTGATGAGTTGTTGTGGGAAGGCTCTCTAGTTTGTTAGTGGGCCTGTAAAATGTCAGTTACTGACATTCAAAGGTCATCTGAGCATGTCAGCACATTTGATTTGAGATTAACATACTACACGGTCTCGAGTTGATGTGGAACTGCCAGAGCCAGAACACAATGTCAGTCAAACATCTGACCTCTTTAGCAGTGCTGTGTATCTAATTTACCAACTCATAATTACCATTCCAATGTCAATATCCTTCGAAAATGGGCAGGGCACCTGGTGGGGACCCACGCTGGCACTGGGAGAGCATGCAGGCGGTTTAAGCCCCCCCATCCCAGGTTTGAACCAGGAACCTTCTTGCTGTGACGCGACAATCCTGACCATTGCACCACCATGCTGCCCCATTATCACTTCCTTCTTTACTCCTGTCAGCACATTGGCCATGTGATCGCAGCTTTCCAAAATATGTGGGTTATGCACAAATTACTGGCTCATGATTAAGTGGGATATGTACAAATCCCACATCATGCATTATTTTTCATACGAAAATGTACAAACAGTGCATGAGAACAGCCTGACCATTCATACACAAAACCTAAAAGGAGAAGCAGAAGGAGGACAAGGGGAAAAGTAGAAGGTAGCTGTATAGACCCTACTTTTGTGTACCCAGTATATGTGACTATGTTGGCAAAGTAGGGCTATACAGCGACACAGCATTGTGAATCCAGAAGTTAAAACATCAAGCACCGAATCCAAGGATGAAAGAATTAAAAAGCATGGATTGGAGACGCTCTGCTGTTTCCCCTTTCACCTACACACAACTGAACTCAGCTGCGGGTGCAAGGCTTTTATTAAACACGCCCACAAATGATATCAGACAGCTGGCCTGTCAGTTAATCAATCAGTTCTCAATCAACTCAAACAATCAATCATTAAACATAACATAACATTAAGTTTGCACATCATAAACACAAAATAACAAATAAACATTTAATAATTGGGAGCATCATCTCAACAGACTAAATGTAACTTAAGTGAGTGAAGCTGTGATACTGTGTTGGAAATGTGTGGTCCCTGTGGTGCTGAGTTTGAGCAGCTTTTCCTGACAGATTTGCCTCTACTACTTAAACACTATTCCCAGAATCCCACCCCACCTGGGAGTGGGGGGAGGGAGTTATTGGCTTTTAAATGAGATGCCAGAATCCTCACCTTAGCAGAGCTCAAACAGAAACAAGACCAATCATATGTTCTAGAGGAGAAAGGTTTGACAGTGTTAGGAAAACTGTGCATTTCTGCTGTCTTATGCAGCCTGGACGATGTGCTGGCAACAAAAAAGAAGTAACTGATGTCACACTGGAGGTCATACAAGGTGATGTATATGGAAATTAAACATGTACTGACAAGGCCCCACCTCCTGTATCATACATAACAATGTTATGGTTCTTAACAAAAAGGGTAAATGACCACAAACCTCGATCCCTCTGTATTGTGCTTGACATTGTTTTGGTGTTATGTTAATGCAGATTTTGAAATTTAAAAAAAGCTCCAGTATGTAGGATTTAGGGTGATATATTAGCAGAAATGAAATAAAAAAGATGTGTTTTCTTTGGTGTATAATCATCTGAAAATAAGAATCGTGGTGTTTTTGTTACCTTAGTTTGAGCTGTTTATATCTACATAGGGAGAGGGGCCTCGTCCATGGAGATCATCATGTTGCACTGCCATATATATATATATATATTTTTTTTTTTTTTTACAGTGGCCCAGAATGGACGAACCAAACACTGGATCTAGATAGAGCCATTTGCATTTTTATCTTAGTGAAAGGGTGTAATATTGGCCAATGAAGAGCCCATAAAATTTTGGAGCAGATCCAAATCACTGGGCAAATACACAATTTTGTTTTACTATTTTGTTAGACACTTGGCCTAAGCTGAATAAATACCATGCATCTTAAAATCCAGTTGGGGGTCTTAAAGTTTATAATCCAGTCTTGAGGTAACAAACACATGGACCAATTTTTCTGCATCCTTTTGAGACAGAATATGCCTAATTTTTGCAATATTACGCAGATGAAAGAGAGTTAAAAGACAAATCTTAGCCAAAAATTACTCTGAGGTTTCATATGGTATTGCTAGAGGCCAGAGCAATTCTATCTAGAGAAACTATATCCTCAGATAATGAGTTTTTGAGGTGTTTGGGGCCAAGAACAATAACTTCAGTTTTTTCTCAACTTAACATAGGGAAATTGGAGCTCATCCAGGTTTTTTTGTCCTTAAGACATGTCTGAAGTTCACTTAACTGCTCTGTGTCTACTAGCTTGGTCGATAGATATAATTGTGAATCATCTGCACATCAGTGGAAGGTTACAGAGTGATTTCTAATGATGTCACCCAAAGGAAGCATATATGAAGTGAACAAAACTGGTCTGAGCACAGTACCTTGCGGAACTCCGAAACAAACTTTGGTATGCAAAGATGATTCATTATAAACATGAACAAACTGAAATCGATCAACATAAAATGTTCCATTCTCTGTAGCAGAACTTGATGGTCAAGTGTGTCAAATGCGGCACTAAGATCTAATAAAACAAGTACAGAGACTAGTTCTTTTGTCTAAAGCAATCAAAGGATAATTTGTAATTTTTGCTAGTGCTGGTTCTGTGCTATGGTGCACTCCAAATTCTGACTGAAATTCCTTAAATAAGCTAAAGTCATGAAGAAGGTCACAGCTGGTTTGCGACTACTTTTTCAAGGGTGGGCTTTTTTAGAAGAGGTTTAATTACAGCTACCTTAAACGACTTTGGTACTTAGCCTGTTAATAAAGACATATTGATCATGTCTAATATAGAAGTGTTAACTGCAGGTAAACTTCTTTAAGTAGCCTAGTTGAAATGGGGGTCTAAGAGACACGTTGATGATTTAGAAGAGGAAATCATTGAGGTAAGTTGTCTTACAGTCTTACAGCTGTGTCTAAGGTCCCTGTGTTTGACGGCAGATTGAAACTGTATGAGGGCAGGAGGTGATGAATTTTGTCTCTAATACTTAGAATTTTGTCATTAAAAAAGCTCATAAAGTCATTACTGCTTAGGGCTAAAGGAATACAAGGCGCAGTAGAGCTATGACTCTCTGTCAGCCTGGCTATGGTGCTGAAAAGATTGGTCATGGACCAACGTGTAGTCTGTCATGTCTGTCTGCCAAGTCACAGCAAGATTTAATGACTCCACAATCGCCTAATCTGACATAGTGAGTGTCATAACAGACAAGAATGTTGTGTAGTCGGAACCCAGCATGAAGTGTAACAATGGAAATGTATGTACATACTTATCATTCAACTAATTATACGGTTACTCACATCCAACTGTGATTTGCCTGCAATAAACATCGCCAGAGATATTAAGGAAAAAATAAATATTTCCAAATAACTGCAGAACTGAGATGATTAAACTTCAACTAGGCATAACCATATTTTCAAATCATTCAAATGCTTTTGGAAATATAAAGTGGTTGCGCTTGCAGATTTTAAGATATCATAGACGACTAGACTATTGGCCCTGACAGAAATCTGCCCTTCTACTTATATTAGTTTTAAGTTACTATGTCTTCATATTTATTGAGTAATATATATTAAATACTTCTTTCCATTTGGATACAAGGTGGAGGATTAAGAAAACACATGAAACAATGATGGAAACAAGCCCAAGATTTTATTATTAAATCAAGAGAATTGATATGAGGGCGGCACGGTGGTGTGGTGGTTAGCACTGTCGCCTCACAGCAAGAGGGCTGCCGGGTTGGATCCCGGGTGTGGGAGCCCTTCTGTGCGGAGTTTGCATGTTCTCCCCGTGTCAGCGTGGGTTCTCTCCGGGCACTCCGGCTTCCTCCCACAGTCCAAAGACATGCAGATTGGGGACTAGGTTAATTGATAACTCTAAATTGTCCGTAGGTGTGAATGTGAGCGTGAATGGTTGTCTGTCTCTATTAGTCTGGCGACCTGTCCAGGGTGTACCCTGCCTCTCGCCCGATGTCAGCTGGGATAGGCTCCAGCCCCCCGCGACCCTCAAGAGGATGAAGCGGTTAGAAGATGAATGAATGAATGAATGAATGAATTGATATGAAATAGGACAGAGGTGTGTCCTGATGAGTTGACATGCACCAGCAGAGGATGATGTGAATGAAGTTGCCAATGTGTGTGGGTTTACAAATGATTATGCATGCAGGTGTTTTGATGTTTTTCGTATGTGTGTGTTGCCCTTTTCCAGTAGTTTGCCAGAGGGTTAACATATAGAGTAATTCCAAAGCAATCTGCCCACTAGATTTTAATGTCTCCTGTGTACAAATGGGAACATAGGCCTGCTGATGGTGCTAGAGGAAAGGTCAGTTGGTCACATAAAACAAATAAAACAACAAACTGAATTAATCCTCTGGGGACCATGATTATCACCAACAAATGCCATGAAAATCTTGACATTATTCTTGAAGTGTCCAGCAGATTTCATCTTTCAAGAGCTGTTTATTTCAGGAAAATAGATCCAATGTTAAATGTTACAATGGTACTTGGATTACTCAGAGTAACTAGGATGCCAAGTTTGGAAATATTGTTTTTTCCTTTTTTTTGCTTTTCAAATGGCATTTTGGTGTCTCTCAAAACCCTAAAGATACCAGAGCAAAGCTATCTGCATAACCAAATACCACAACTGAATTAAAATGACCAACCATTGAGCTTCAAAGATGCAGGAACTTGAGCTGTGTCCAAAATCATTCACTCATTCACTACTCCCTTCTCACTATGTAGGGAATCCTATGTAGAGGACTATACAGTGAGCTCATCTGCAACATTAAAAAACACTTTTGGACACTACTTGGGTCATTTTTTGGTGCTGTTACATCATTGTTGTCGTACAATTAAAACATGTCATATCAACATCAGCTGGTGATCCATCCACAACAAATGCTGACATGCATATTTGGGATAAAAACATGAAATTATTACCCAAATTAATAGATAACATTACAAAGCACCTTGCTGCCATTTGTGCTGTATTGTGTTGTGTTGTGATGTGCTGCTCTGCTCACATTAAACATATAACAACAACACACATGAAACATAGTCAACATAACATTATACATTACGCTATTACAGCACAAATCAGAGCTAGCAGGGACTGAGATTGCTAACATTAGCCAGCATTATTAGCCCTACTCTGTATGGTAACTGTGAAGTACTTGAAAAAGATCAATTGTTGATTTATTTTTATCTCTCTGTGAACTGACAACTACACATTAAATTGACAGTTTATTACATGGCAGAGAAAAAATGGATAAACAAACATCAACATGTCATCATAGGTTAAACATGTACAGCAGGTTGTAATCAAGTTGCTCTCTCTTCTCTCGTCTGTCCCATATAGTCCGTCTGTTCCTTTGGCGAAATGCATAATGGGTTATATTGCTTGGTAAGTGACCATCGGCTGTATAGTACTTTTCACGGTGCACTGTGGGATACTTTGAGTCCACTATATAGAGTATAATAATTCCCATTATACATTTGGACAGCACTACAACATGGCGAACACACTATATAGTGGACTGTACAGTGAGTGTGTGATTTCAGCCTTAGTTGTCTCCCACAGGTGATCTCAATTTAACTTATAATTTGACTTCTGAAAACAACTGGCGTCATCAGTGTCAGAAAACTTGCATCCACTGCTGATGTGAAGTTGTGAAACCTGGAAAAATCATGAGAAGGCTGAATCCTCTTTTATAAGTTCTTGTAAAACACAACAAGGCTTATAAACATGTGGAGAGAATATTGTTCAAACACTTAAGTAGATCTTTAATTACTGTGCTCACATGTCGACTGTGACAGGTGAGAGGTGGTTATACTGGCATGATAATAAATTAAGAGATGTTCCCAGACTGAGCACTAACTGTGCTGCTGGAAGACGTTAATGTCTCCACAGCATCAGTAATGAACCAACCAACAAGAGCTGACTTTCTGAGGCCCTATATAACCCTCCATTTGTGACAAAAGCCATAGCTTTATAAGACTGAGTTTTACTGGAACAATGAATTCAGAGGTCACAATAAGGATACTCTGTTGGTTGGTGATTCACTCATCTACAGTGAATTTTAGTTAAACCACAGAAAAACAAGACAGAAAGTCTCTCTCAAGATGGATTTCTGCCTCACTGTCAAGGCTTTGCAGCAGTACAGCCATCAATGGACAGGGTCCAAGTAAACGACATAGAGTACAATTCAATGCATGATTGAACCTGTTGATTTTCAGAGTAAAACTGTGGATGTGTCGTGCATTATCAGGCTGTGCTGTGCTATTGTCAAACTCAGTGTTATTAGTTTTAAAGTCTAGAGAGCAGCTGCTGCAGTTGTTAAGTTGAAATAGATTTTTTTGTCAATTTCTAGAGAACCTTGGACATTAAATGAAATTATTTATTAATAATTCAAATTATTGAATAACTTAAGACTTTTTGAACATTTTTAGTAAAGTCCAAGTGCGTCCATGGTGTCCTTGGGGTAGTACTCTGGGGCCAGGGAACGTATGGAGGGATTGTAGGAGTTATTCTTTTTGTTTGTGCTGATACAGGGGGAAATGGCAATTTAATCCTTTTTTTTCCTTTTTTTGCTGTTGTTTTGTTATGTCTTCTGGGATTTTTGCAAAATGATACATAGAAAACCGTATGCTTTCCTTCTCTCTCCCCTGCATTCCTACAGCCCAGTCACCAAAAAAAATAACGATGATATATTGGATTTATACAGCTCTGGAAAAAAAAAGAGACCACTGCAAAATTATTAGTTTTTCTTCTGGTATTATTCTTAGATATGTGTGAGAGTAAAATGAACATTTTTCTATTATTTTATAAACCACTTACCATATTTTCCCCAAATTCACCCCCAAAAATGCAAAGAAAACGCGTTCCTAGTTGTTTTAAAGAACACAGGAATGTTTTAACACAGGAAGAGTCCAGAAATCAATATTTGGTGGAATAACCCTGATTCTGAATCACAGCTGTCATATTTCTTGGTATGCTCTCCACTAGTCTTTCACTTTGCTGCTGTGTGACTTTATGCTTTAAGCAGCAGCTCGTCTTTGTTTGATGGCTTGTTACCATCCATCTTTCTCTTGATCCCATTCTAGAGGTTTTCACTGGGGTTCAGGTTAGGGTTGCCACCTTGGATTTGTGAAAAAAAGGGACACTCAACCAAATGTTTGAGGCGGAGGGCTCGGCCATTATTACCAGTTCAGACTGACCAATGAACATGAAATTCGGACATAGGAGACCAGATTTGCCATCATTCCATATCTTTCTATGTGCCTGTATTTTATATTAATTTTTATATCAATGAAAAAAACAAATCTGTGTTACTAAATTCTTACATTTTTACATGTATCTCACCATAGCAAGTTGGAACTTGACATATTCTGCCATATATGAAGAAGGGAGACTCTCTGGAATCTGGCAATATAAGACCCATGATGCTGGGACATTCTGTCACTTCACAGCTGTCCAAAACATGTGGTTTGTGCCAGGCGGAAAATGATTGCCAGTATTTTTTCATTATTGCAAGAAATTCCACTGACTCATTCACAAGTCAAAAATGTGTTTTATCTGAAAGAAACATGCAATATTTACATCCAAGATAATATTTGCCACTTTGATTGCAGTAAAAAAAAAATTGGGCATTGGGTGGGGGGGGGCACGTGTCCCCCTCAATGTATATGGTGACTACGGCCCTGTCATGCATGCATAATTAGGCCTCAGTTGTTTGGGTGTGCAAAGGTGAAGTAGCTGGTCTTGTCATACAAAGTTTGATGGAGTGTCAACTGGACAATATGGAGATATTTGCATCTTGAAAGCCGGACTACAAATGTGGATAGACAGGGAGAAACACACGCAAGCCTAAGACGTGGTAAGATACGATATTCCTCACTATATGAAGTGACTGATAACAAGATCTGTATAATGGATTGTAAAGAAATTCGTCAGGATTTTATTTGGTAGACACTTGATCTGTATTTATAGCGTGATGGGATGACAGCACAATGATGTACTGTACTTTCATGTGATATGCGTGCCATTTCTGTGCGACCCTGCATTCGCGAGTAATCCATCCAAGAGTAATGTGTGTGCAAAGCTGTATGAAAGCTCTGTTAGACATAATTTTAGTGTAACTTTATCATTTTTTTTTGCTGTGAAAACATTCGGAAAGCTACGATTCCGCTGTTTCACGTGATATGCATGGCTTCTCGCTGTGACGCACGGTCGCGGAGAAAAACCATAGAGAAGAACAGGTGTGAATTTGGACGCACTATGCGTCGTTCGGGCCCATAGGGTTAAATAGAAATGGAAAAAATACAAATTAAAACATGATTGGACGTGCAAATATACTAAGTGAACTGTTAGGACTTCCCACAGCTCCTCTTACCTCTTTGTTGTCTCTCTGACACAGATGTTATTGAGCCTGTTGCACTGATTCTGGATGGACTCCTTGGCCTGCTGCTGCTGCATTTTCCCCAAAAAACGGGACAAATTGTGTCCCGGGAGAGATTTTTTTTTTCCCGGGACAGCTGATGAAAAAAGACAACAATTCTGGGAAAAACGGGACGGGTGGCAACTCTAGTTCAGGTCTGGACATTGGGGTGGCTATGACATGGTTTTGATGTGGTGGTCCTCCATCCACACATTGATTGCCCTGTGTGGCATGGAGCATTGTCCTGCTGGGGAACATTTTCAGAGCAGAAGGAAGCAAGTTTTCTTCCAGGATAACTTTGTATGTGGCTTAATTCATGCATCTTTCACAGAGACAAATCTGCCTGATTCCAGCCTTGCTGAAGCATCCCCAGTCTGGGGTCTCCATTGCCTTATTTTGCGCTTCAAAATGCACCCCTTCTGCAGGTAGGCCAGTCTAGTACCCTTACTCTTTTACTATGAAGCCATGCTGATGTAACATGTGCAGAATGGGTCTTATTGTCGTATTGGAATAAGCAGGGATGTCCCTGAAAAAGACATTGTCTGGATGGCAGCATATGTTGCTCTAAAACATGTATGTGCCTTTCAGCATTCATGGTGCCTTCATAGATGTGAGTTAACCATGATGCCATGGGCAATGACAAACCCTTATACCAAGACAGATGCTGGCTTTGGACTTTGTGCTGTAAACAGTCTGGATGGTCCTTTTCCTCTTTAGCCCGGAGGACAAGATGTCCATGATTTCCCCAAAGCAATCTGAAATGTGGACTCATCAGACGCAGCACACTTTTCCACTTTGGGTCAGTCCATCTCAGATGAACTTGGGTCCAGAGGAGCCTGTGGTGTTTCTGGATGTTGTTGGATGGTAGAGTTTTAACTTGCAATCTGTAGATGTAGTGATGACCTGTGTTTACTGACAATGGTTTACCAAAGTGTTGCTGAGCCAGTGCAGTAATATCCCTACAATCTTGTCGGTTTTTATGCTGTGCCATCAGAGGGGTCGAAGGCCAGGGCCTTTCAGTTCTGGTTTTCGGCCTTACCCCTTGTGTACAGAGATTCCTGCAGATGATGATACTATGGATTGTAGATGGTGAAATCCCTAAATTGCTTGCAACTGTGTGTTGAGAGATGTTGTTCTTCAAATGTTGGCCTGTTTGCCTTAGCATTTTTCTTTTACAAAGTGACCATCCTTGCTTGTAAAGCCTGTAAAAGAAGGCAAGAATGTTTGTTTAGCTAGAATTTATTCTGATCTCTGTCTTTCAGTTTTACATGATAAATACCTTTGTGAGTGATCCACAAACTTGGTCCTCCAAAATGATGACCTGATGATAAATGATGCTTTTGCTGCCTTGTTTCATTTTCTTTCCTTTTAATGCTCTCAAAATTTATGACTCTGATCCTGGCTTGCACTAAATTTATGGTGTCTTGTAAAACCATTCATTGGTCATGATCATTCATCCATTCATTCATTTATTGTAAACAACTGAGCCTTTTGAGGATGCCCCTTTATACCCAGTAATGATACTTTAATCTGTTACCAATTAACCTGTTTACTAGGGGTGGGAATCGCCAGAGGACACACGATCCGATATTACTGTGATATGCTGAGTGTTGGGATAAAATATATTGCAATTTACCTTTTTTTCCAACTGCAAATTATTTCTCCAAAGGAAAACTTTGTCAATATAGGTTTTACCTCATAAGATAAAGTTGTCAGTCTGTTCATCTGACTTTAATCATTTTCATTGCAGCAAAATGTGATGCAAAGCAGACAGACTGACCAACACCGTCATAAAACCTGTCAGAAATGCTGCATACACCTGACAAACTGAACTGTTGGCAGATTTAATGCCCTCTGCAAGGCCAGATTAAGTGCATGAGCGAAACATTTCACATGCAGGTATCCTGCTAACTGAATGGCAACACCCATGTTAGAAGCGTTACAACCCCTAGCCCCCACTTTTGTGCTGCATTTTGCAGTAGGTCTGCAGTGTTTGCTCTGGTGTGACTTTTGTGTACTGCTCTAGTTTGGAGAACGTGAGACAGCAGTCGCCAGTTCTCTGTGAGATAATTTGCTGTTATAGTCACAAATGAATCCACTAACCTCGAAATCCAGGCGTCACAAGTTAATGCCATCCTTCCTGCTGTACTCAAAGATTCCTCAACTTTATGCTTCACTGTTCTATAGAGCCTAAATACGGCTGTGTTGGTGAAAACACGTTGGGACAGAGTCACATACTTGGGTTCCCGAGTTTTAAGCATGTAACAAAACCCTTTGTTTTCAACAATGCTGTATGGACGTCAGGGGCGATTGCTCTGAGACAACAAGGGAGGCTGAACTTCCCCTAAAATTTCATAGAAGAAATGGTCAAATATGCACTATTGAATTTACATTAAAATAAGAATTTACATTGCATTAAACGTGCGCTAGGATGCGTTTCACATCATGACTAAACATCAGCTGTTTATCACCAGTTTTCAAACGCGACCCCCCTGTCATACATTCTCGTGTCAGCATGGCGGACGCGGAGCCTCCAAGCATTCCTATGAGACAGTGCTGAGCAGGTTTTTTTCATGCAGCAAAGCGAGACGGTCATTGGATAAATGCAAAATCGTCACTTCCAGGGAGGCTCAGCTTCTCTGGGACCTAATGGAGCGGTAGGTGGGAGAGGACGCTTGGTGTATGCATGATGATTGGAGGCATTGTCTAAAAGGCGGAACCCCTTTGTGATTGACAGCGCTTTGGAAATACACACCAGCATCGGCAAGTGGAGTCTTCTGACAGAGTGCTGTCCGGAGTTCCTTATTTCCATAAGCGATATAGCTCATTTTCCGGAGTTCCTTATTTCCATAAGCGATATAGCTCATTTTCACCGTTTAACCCATCTGAAAATCTTTGAGGTGTGTTTTGCTGTGGTTCTACGGCATGAGTGTGGTTGAAAAACGGCTTCAATTAAATGTTTCTTTTATAAGTTACTGCCTCGCTACAATATGACAAATGTTATGATGCAAACTTAAAGTGAGCTTCCCCTGTTTGAAAGACCAGCAGCCACAACTGATGGACATAGACCCTTGCACATGAAGTAGGTGAGGGACTGTGTTATTTTCTTAGCTCTCTCAGAGTTGGATGGTAGTTTTGTCAAGCTAACTGTGTCCAGTGTTGATTGATTTTTCGGCAGAATGGGTTTAGTGTTAGCTTTGTCATCAGTGGTCAGTGCTTTCTATGGATGGGGGTGGGTCATATGACACTGCTTAAAAATAGCATATGTAATATCCAAATCCTCCTTTTTTTGCTGTGTTACAAAATCTAAAGTAAGTCCAGATGTTTGATTTAAATGCTGATGGAGCATTTCTGATTTTTTTCTTCAGTGCCTCCATATTTTTTTCATGAACTTCCTAAGGAATGCCACTGAGACCTCTGCTAAACTCACCAGGAACAAAAACATCAGCACCATTGCTCAAAAAAAAAGATTTTATTATTCTAGTACCAAAAGTGTTATTAAAATATGTATTTGCAAATGTTAATAATGTATATGATAAAAGATCAATGGCGTCCATGTATTGATACAATATCACCACACAAAATATTATGATACTATGCTGTGTCGACTTCCTCCTCCCACCCCTGTTTGCCTGTGGAATGTTCCAAACTGGTGTTTTTTGAGCAGTCCACAACTTTCCCAGTCTGTTGTTGCACCTGTACCAACTTTTTTAGAACATGTTGCAGGCATTACAATCTGAATAATTGTATATCTACAAAAAAAAATCTGTTTCAACATTGACTATCTTGTCTTTGTACTGTATTCAACTGAATATAGGTCCAAAACCATTTGCAAATCATTGCATTCTGTTTTTTATGTACGTAGCATCCTAACTTTCCTGAAGTTGGGATTGTACATTTGTGGGAATTCAGAGAAAATCAAGTGATGTTAGAGCCACTCCAGTAATAAGGTGTTGTTATAAGGTGTTGTTATTTCCACTCAGGGCTTGCCCAAGCGGAATATGATCCACCTAAAACAACATCAAAATAACTCCTAGACCCACTTTCAGAGCAAGTCAGTATCAGTGGCAGTTGTTGGCAAACTATGAGTGTAAAATGGCTTCAAGCAGGCACAGAAACAGTGAGGTCGGATTACTATAGCCTGTAGAAGGGAGAAATGACTGCTCTTAGAGCCTGTCATTATCCTCCAGTCAAAGACAACCTTTATCTCAACCACACACACACACACACACACACACACACACACACACACACACACTTTTGTGAAGAGGATCCATGTGGAGTCTGCCCCTGCATCCTACAGTACAGCACCATCATTATTATACACACATATTAATCATTTACCCTAATATCAATACCAACAAGTTGACCTGGTATTAGTGATTTGACTGCAGTGTTGCCTGTCATGCAGAATAATGTGTGATAACATTGTAGTCACCTCTCTTGCTTGATTGTGGGATGAGGAAAACATTTATAGGATATGAACGTGTTTTTTTGAGAGCTGGTAAAAACAGTCCGAACACTTTAACTTCAGTCACTCTGTGTGAGATCAAGTCTATTAAAATGTAATTGAGGCAGTGGTTGTAAAACATGCTCAGTTAGCAACAACAGACGCAGGATTGTGTGTGCTGTTATATCCTCTCTCTCCCTCCCTCTCTGTTATCTGCCTTGCCCTCACATACTGTACACACAGCCTCTCTGATGACTCTGTTGCTAATAAACCTGATTGGACGTTTTATGGTTGTGTAAATCCCTGAAAGATGCATGTATTTGCACATAAAGCCCACATTTGTTTTCATGTGTGCTTGTGTTGGGAGCATATAGATATCCTTTGCTACAGATGTGGCATTATTTGTCTGATCAATACACCATCAGCACATCTCTGTGATAGCACTCTGAGAACAGTCATTAGTCATCAGCTCAGCCGTGAACAAGTGAGGATGTTATAAAATTAGAAACATTTACATGAGGTGATTGACATTGTCACCACTCATGTTTTGTCTGTGCTGCCAATTCATGCAAATTACCATTATCTGACGGCGGCCTCAATCCGTTAACACCTGCGAAACTGCACAGCAGCTCAGTATTGCGTGCCGTTACCATAGATTGCCGTTCTGTCGAGCATTTACTGGATCTTTATAGGAGTCCATTTGTCTCTCACAGCTCCTGCAACGACTCCTGTTGTCACCGTGTGACCTAAAGGTCCTCGCTATAAATGCATGTGCAGTTACATTTGATTGGACGTATTGATCTGGGCCTTATTGTTGTTGCACAATGTTGTATTGACGGTGTATGAAGCATAGCCAGAATGACTGAGTGGTAGCACTGTGACAGCCTTATCAACCAGAACAAAAGTCAAGCTGGTGGAAAATCCATAACCGGATCTTACTCTGAACAGGCGTTCAGCATTGCATATCTAGATTGATTAATCATTAGCGATCAATATCTTTTGATGCAGTGCGGAGTTTCCTTGTCATAGTCAGCCATTTGTCACTTTGTTGCAGCCTGGCTGTGGCAGTGCTTCAGGCCAGCTTCCATCCAGTGAAAACAAAACCGCTAATGAAGGTGATGTAGACATGTTTTCCAGATTGAATCTGACTAGATGGGTCAAGTGGGTTAAAACACCAGTCTTAATTTTTGCCTTATTGATTGAGACATCTGATGAAGCACAGAGGTTTTCTAACACTCCCACAGACAGTTTTGTACAATGGACATGGACACAGATTATTCATTGTGGATATGAACCATGTGAATATTACAGACATCAATTAACATAAGGATAGTGTAAAATTACGGGAGTAATTGTTTTAACCAACAGTTTACAGTACAGTTGAACTCTAGGCCTTAATCACATTTTGAGAATAATAATTGTGTTCTTTCGTTTTCAGAGGTGGTGACTCAATTCACAAATTTGATGACTTTAGACTCAACTTGAAAAAAATTAAGAATAATTGCAACTTGACTTGAACTTTAACACAAATGGATCATGACTTCACTTGGACTTGAGCCTTTTGACTTGAATATACTTCCCATAAGCCCAAAGATTGAAAAATACGTTATTTAAAAAGTGTGCTGCAAATCCATTCATTTCCCTTTATTTTCTAAATCAAGTAATGCTAAATTATTCCCAGCAATTCAATCCTTTAATCTCCAGATGATCCACTTTATTTGAACTAATCCGACAGTTTCCAGTCAAGTTGCAGGAGAGATGCATGAAGAACTAATGTAACATTACTTAAAAAAAATAAAATGAAAAAAAAAATGATACAAAAAGATTATTTTGTTAACATACAAAAAATACATGAGGTCAATAAAAACCAAATTGTAGCATGTAAAATATGCACAAATTTGATCTAACAACAAGTAAACATCCCAACTTGTAATTTATTGCTGTTTCATCAGAGACCTTAACATCTACATATGATGTGCTAGGTATCCTCCTCCATCTGTTGTTGACATTCACATCATGTCACTTGTTACATGCATTGTGTCTTTTCAAAATACACTACTGTTTTCATAGGAAATGTACAGTTTCTGCTTCTTAGATGCATAAGGTCTTTTTCAAATAAACTTACAACATTGGAATAACATCTTGTATTTACATTTATTTCCTTGTGCAACAGAAGCATGTGGTTAGGCATTAATTGTAATGTATTTGGTGAAGAGTACATTATGATTTGTTTACGACTTGGTGTCACTTAATGTGTGTGTGTGTGTGTGTGTGTCAGGTCTTGAAAATCTATCCTTTAACATTTGACGAAAGTGAAACACTTATAGTTGTGCATTAAACGGTTTTGGTATAGTTCATTGATCTCAAGCGTGAAATATTAACAAAATTCAAAAGCTGATTATTAAAATGGAGAGCTCCACTGAAATCTTTGATCAGGATATCAACACATAATGAACATGACTGCATAAAAACATCACAGAAAAGTAGGTCGTGGGTCAACTTAAAACTCATTGATTTTTCACTGGCCATAGGCTACTGCCCTAGGATAAGGACAAACTGAACACACTGGGCTTGCCAATTCACAAATACCCATTCATTTATGATACCTACGGGAGCACTGTGACTTTATGGAGACACAGAGGAACATTACGCACTTCAAACATCTCACGTATGTTTTACTGTCGCACCCAGGCATCCTGCATCTGGAAGGATTTGGACTGTTGACCATTCAGGCAAGTGGATCGAAACCATATTTTCTTATTCTCTTATCTGGGTGCTGCTTCCTTGTTTTGATTGTCGGAGAGAATTCTTCATCACTTGAGTCACTCTGGTCTTGTTGACATGCCTGTCCCTGGGTTATCAGTTCCTCAGCCAAGAGGAGTCTGAACTCATGTCACTGGGAGGTGTCCTTTGCAGATCTTTGCAAGGCCTGGCTGTCTTGTCGGTACTGAAGCCACGAGTTAGTAATGGCCAAATCAGTTAAGTGAAGCATGGTACGAACAGTCCTCTTGGTCCGGCTGGACATTCTGTAGAGGCTGAGCATGCGATTGCACATGTCAACCCCTCCCATGTTGCTGTTTTATTCTGCAACCACTGCAGGTCTTGGTACTTCAACTTGCCTGTTTTCTTTCTTTGACCATCTGGTGCAGGTATCTTGGGGCTCAATCCCATGGGCAGTTGATGCCATGACAACAGGCTTGTTTTCCATCCACTTGGTGACTGCTATTTCATCAGGTCTCCATACGATCATTTCTGATGACCCTCTTGATTTTGTGCTCAGGATGATGTCAGCAGTGAAGTGGCACTCTTTTGGGATTCTATTCTTTTGAATTGTTCCTGTAGTAGGCAGGCCCCTTTCCGGAAGAGCATCCAGGAGACTGATGGTGGTTAAAATACATGTCAAAGTAGACCAGTGTTCCTCTGGGAACCATCTCAGTCAAACGCAGGACTGCATTTCCACCTATCCCCAACTGTTGGACTTGAGTGAAGGTGTTCTTTCCCATGTAGGTTTCAAAGTCCAGCACTAAGCCACCTGGACTTGCAAGAACAAACACCTTTAATCCTGTTTGATTTGGCTTCCCAGGCACAAACTGACGATCTGGAAACCGGCCGGTGAATGAAACAATCTGTTCATCAATACAGACCTTTGCTGGCCTAGGTAGGTTGAGGCAACCTTGGAGGACTCTCTCCAGAAGTGGTCTGACTTTCCAAAGGGAATCCTTTTTCTTTTCCTCTTCTGGCGCTTCCAGATCATTGACCACTTTCAGCAAAGATCTGATCTTGTAGAAACCATCATGTGTCATGGAGTCAGCTATTATCTGAACTCTTGTTTTGGCAGCCCAATACATTTTGATTCTCGGATATCCAAGGCATACCACTGAGATTCCTAAAAAGGTCTTGATTTCTTCTGGTGTTGTGCTTAAGCTAAAGCTTGAATCCTGTACCATCGTTGGTTGCTGAAGAAGGACAAGTCCTAAATTAGTTCCTCGTCAATGTGTGGGAATATTGCTGTGGGCTCCAATTACTACGGGTTATAGGGGTACCATAATCTGTGTTCTGTGTTTTCTGTGTTCTTCCAACACAGACATGAACCTAAGAGAAAGAGAAGGCACAATTTAGTAGATTTAACATGTTAAATTTTTAAAGGGATGGTTCACTTACAACACATTTACACTGTAGCAGTAAGCCTATACATGTATCAAATCAATTTTCCTGGAACACATTTCTGTAAGTTATCTTTCCTTTTTCACTCTGATTAAAAACCCTACACCCCTAAAGTGTTGGTTTTGGCCCATAGAGGACGAGGGCACACTTCAGCTGGCCCTGTGTCTTGGTCGACTTCAGCTGGCTCTGCGTCTTAGTCATCTTCATCTGATTCCTTATCTCACCCTCTCCTGTCTTGCTCACTGGACTCTCATCTTCTAATAAATCTATGTCTGAATCTCCCTCACTGATTCTGTAAAGAATTCTCTCATCCTCTGTCAAAGAGCTGTTTCCAAAAAAAATGAGAAATTATATGAGTACAAAGTAACAATGTGCACTACAGTGTACATAACTTAAAGCCACATCGTGTAGGAATTTCTCCCATCTAACGTTGAAATCATATATTGCATTCAAACAGATAGCGCACTCTAGCGCCTCACTGTTTCAAACACGTATTGCAACAACGGTTGCAATGCTGGCAACCATGCTGGCTGTGTATACAACGTAGGACTGTTGGGGCGGGTGTAAATCGAAACAAACCAATCACGTCTTCTCTTTTGACAACTGACAAGTGGCTCAACCTCATACACCTCATCCCTCTCCTCACATCACTGCACCGCTAACAGTGACTAACAGCTGCTAGCGGCCAGCACCGCTAACAGCGGCTAACAGCTGCTAACAGCTAACAGTGACAAGTGGCTCAACCTCGCACATCTCATTGATCTCATCCAGCGCCACTAACAGCAGGTAACAGCGGCTAACAGTGACAAGTGGCTCAACCTCACACACCTCACAGCTAACAGCGGCGCAGTGATGCAAGGAGAGGGATGAGGTGTGTGAGGTTGAGCCACTTGTCGCTGTTAGCCGTTGTTAGCTGTTAGTTGCAGCGGCTGACAGCTAACAGCGGCGCAGTGATGCGAGGAGAGGGATGAGGTGTGTGAGGTTGAGCCACTTGTCGCTGTTAGCTGCTGTAATTGCATTACCTTTCTCCTTCAGCAGCTCTTTCCACCCAGGGAAAGGCTACCCTGATGTTGACCCTCGTTTTTTTAATTCGCCGGTCACGTTGCCTTTTTCATTCCCTTTTGGGCTTTCTTGGCAACGAGGATTTCGTCTCATGTGATGCTGCATTATGCTCAAAGAGTAGGACTTTGTTTCAGATTTGCCGGGGTAGTAGTGAAGTGCCTCTTGCTCCTCTCCTTCAGCTTCTCAGTCACGCAGCGCTGGCCTGGCTCTCAATGAAAACGCTGAAGGTGGTGCTGTATGTCCCTTGCTGGCAGATGTATTCTCAAGATGGCGAAATGTTATGGAACTACCCAGACGACTTACCCGCACAATGTACAAACAAATCCGAGATTCTCCTTTTACGAGAATAAGTCAGATTATTGGTGGAGGTAATAGTACACCAATGAAGACATATTTATGAATGCAGACATCAATTTTTGCCAATAAACAACTGAAAATGTTACACAATGTCCCTTTAATCAATGATATTTCCTATGAAACCAAATAAGCTCAGCTCTGAAAACTGACTCAAATGATGTTATCTTACTAAACGCAATCAAAATATAACATTCAAAAACATGTTGAATAAAAATGTTATGCTTACCTTTCTTTCATCCATAAAATGTGCTTGTGTTGATGCTAGCCATTTTGAAAAGATAGAAAATGGAAAGTTGGCAAGGCCACACCCCCACACATGGGACATTATTTTAAAGCTACAGTTGTCCTCTCTAAGAAACATCAGGATTTAGTAAAGTGGCATGTATAGTATGAGAGTTTTGTGCAAAACTTGAATGTGCACTACAGTGTACAAAAATAAATTACTTGGTCTCAGGAGGTTAGGCAACAAAAACACGTAGCTAGGTTTTGAAAAAGAACATCATGGTTGGGTCCAATATTCATACCAGAAGCAAACACCATGCTCCCAGGTGAAAGTCCAGTGTTTGTTGGACCCATCCACCTCCCCTCCTGCCCACCCTATTGGGAGTTTCTAAGTCCTTTTATTAAGTTGTTACCTGTGGCATTATGAATTGATGCCGCCCAGTAGCTTATCATTCCGCTGCAAAAGGGGCCATTTCGTCAGTGTCTGACCCCGAAATCACTGACCAAGCAGCGGTATTTGACGACTTCAGAGTGACAACGGGCTGAATTTAACCAATAAATACAAATTTTGTAAAGCATTCATGATTTTTGTAAATGTATTATATTTTTACTGTGGTGTTAAAATTTTAATACATTTGGTGAAGAGTGCATTATGATTTGTTTACGACTTGGAACTCAACTTAGGACTTTGGAGTTGACTCAGTGACTTGAAGACTTGAGACTTGTGACTTGCAAACCATTGACTTGGTCCTACCTCTGCTCATTTCTTGGGAAATGTTTGTGTATGTTTTTATGTTTGTGTGTGTGTGTGTGTGTGTGTGTGTGTGTGTGTGTGTGTGTCAGGTCTTAAAACTCTATCTATCCTTTAACATTTGACGAAAGTGAAACATCAGGGGAATTTATAGTTGTGCATTAACGGGTTTTGGTATAGCTCTGGAGCCAGCGCACAAACAGTCTATGACCTCTTGCATCAAGTATAAATTCAGCCTTCCTTGGTCAAAAGTTGAATCAAAAAAGTTCTAAAATACCTGCCTGAAGTGAAAAGCAAAAAGCAAAGTTACATGGCAAGGCTTCATACTTGTATAATAAATCTTTTCCCGCAGTATGATAATGCTATGTCATGTCTAATTTAAATTCATTAACATAAGTTGCTGACTAGATTATGTTTTGCAGGGCTTTACGTTACCTGGAACCACTTTCAACTTCCAGATATATTTAGAGGTTGTGGCTAAAGTTTTGATAACATCTGAAGGATTTCATACCATGCATTTTCAACGTTTAACTACCACGTTTTAGACATGTCTCCATCTAATCTTTTCCATAATTGTGTCTTATATTCCATGCACAGACTGCCTTATTTGCATTTTGCACCATTGCCATTAAGTCCTCACAGTTTAGCCTGCACTTGCCATCTTTTCCATGATCTTCAAGAGAGGAATCAAGTGAAACCTTCAAGAATAAAGTCTTTCATATGGTCAACCCCCCTGCATGATAATCTCCCTCTCACTTTTTCCCCACATCCATTAAACCTCCCTGAGCTCTTTGGCACCATTTTCTGGATGACAGGTAATAATCCTCTGATTGGTTTGAATTCACAGACAAACTTCCTGTCTCAGCAGGTGATTCTGATAGTGTACTGATTTTGAATGTAAATCCTGAGGGAATATTTGTTCATTATTACTTTGAAATATTGTAATTTTAATATTATATTTTGTATTGTTAGTGTACACTGACATCTTACAAATTGGTGACTTACGCAGAAGATAGTTTAAATTTTTCCTGCCAAACAAAAAGTGTAAATCTTGGCTAATGCTTGCAGGTGCTGAGCAGAAGGAGATAGGATCTTCTGCTGTGGGACTGGAAATATTATCTGCCAGGCTCAGGATAAAGAGCGAGGCAGCAGTGGAGGAGGAAATTGTAAGGAGACAGATGAAGATGGGGCGGGTGGTGGAGGGTGTGTAGAAATTAAGGTTTGGGGGGATGGGGGAGCTAGTGGAGATGAGGTGGTGACACCATTTATGACACACACCATTAAGCTGCCAATGAGGCAGCAGATCTCAGGCTTTTGGGATTCTCTCCCCAGACTCATCTCTTTTTGTTCCACACATTCCTCTGTCTTGTTGCTTCAGTCTGTTTCTTTCATTTTTCCCACAGAGTTCCCATCAGAGGAGGTTTTTAGCATGTAGCACATGGCAACACATTCCTCTGTGCCGTGTCCGTCCTCCTCCATAGTGAGCTAATGAATCAAACACAGCACACACCCAGAACTGGGCATTCACAGTATCGACTGAGAGCTGAGGATCAACTGTGGGGTACCGTTGTGATCGAACTGATCTTCTGTTAATACGAAAGGACGACTGTGAACATGTCGCCCTGATGTGTATTTCTATAATATCACATCAATAATTGCTTTCTTCTGGTGGCTCAGAGAATACAGGAGCCCAAAGCATGACATAGGGATTGTCAGTGCATTGAGAGTCTTGTAGGATTTAAGCCAGTAACAAATAAGCAGGAGACAGAGGCAGGAGATCAGTCAGAAAAATGTTATTTCACCAGACAGAAGGCAGGAGATGTTACTGGAAAGCTAGACTGGATGCAGACTAGACAATCTGGCTGAGAACTAGTGGAAACAAACCAATATACAGTATACTGCTGGGCTGAATAGGGGAATGAACAGCAGCTAAGTAAGTGGGTGGGGATGTCAGGTAGTGAAAATAGTGGGAAATGAGCGACTGAAGGGCAGGGGGGAGTGGCCGGATTTGGAATGAAATCAGAATTAGGCCAGTGGTTCCCAAATGGTGGGTTGCAGTCCAAAAGTTGGTCACAGGTCCATTCTTACCACAAGTGACCAGCAAACATGCCAAGTTTGTAAAAAAACATACTTTATTTTTAAGTACAATGAATTTCTGGCACAAAGCTTTTACTTTTCTACTTTTCAGAATTGTCCCTCATACCCGATTTAAAGACAGACTGCCTGCAATGTTATTAGCAAGTAATCCGATCGGCATTGTGTGTCCATTCATCTCCAACCTATCTGCATGGGTTGCTGTGGTAACGATGTCAGTGTCAGTGACTATGTAGCAAGTAACTACACGGAAGCATCAGAAATGGAGTTCCAAACAATTTATCTTTTCATCCATCAAAAGACTGTTGCTCATTATGTTGTCCTCTTTAGCAATGTGCTAGTAGCAGTGTAACAGGGTTGTTACTGATGATTGAAGTTCGTCAAAATTAAAGGGAAATTTCGGTTCATTTCAACCAGTCTCCTATCGTCCTAAATTTGTTTCAAGTCACTAGTGACATAGAAATAATAGTTTGCATGTTAGCCGTTAGCCTAGATACAGCCGTAGCGTGAGACCTGTTAAAACGTAATTGAAGTGCAAAGTTAGTCCACTAAACAAGCTTTTTCTCCACAAAGACCGCCTCATATCGTTAGGATAAATGTCAGAGAACATATAGAAAACGACATGTAAACGTGTTGTCTTACCTTACCGGTGTGGTGCCATGTTTGTTGTTTACCATTTAGCTAAGGCTGCAACCGGTCCCATTCCTTGCAACAGAGGTATTCCTCTTCTGTGGGCATTGGGGTACAGCATTCACAGGTAACATTACACCACCAATCTCCAGAGCTAAAGCCTTTCAGCAGCCATTCCTCCTCCTCCTGAAGGAAGTGTGGCGAGTGGTTTCTTCAGCTTGCTGGGTTCGAACCAGTATAGAGGGGTTACAGCAGCATGGATTGTAAAGAAAATGGTCAACTTCAGCAAACACTGAAATGAAGAGACTCGGAGAACCACGGAGAAAAGTTACAGCCAACGGGATTACTTAAATTGCAGAATACAACTCAGCAACATAGATTGTAGAACACAGCAGAAAACAGCAGAAACAGCCCCGCTTATTCAACTTCCAAATGCCTTTATACTATTTGAGTGAGTGAGCGTTCGTTTGTGTGCGTGTGTGTGTGTGTGTGTGTGTGTGTGTGTGCAGACAGGTCTGTGCTTATGACCTAATTGTCCCATTAGGTTTGATTTCTTGGGAAACCTAATTGTTTTCTGCTCCGTTTGATTTCCAAGAATTGGAACTGCGCAAGAGCCTCAGATTATCAAAACAACTCCTTTAACGGAAACTCCCTGGTATTTCAAAGTTCACTAACTCAAAAACAACTTCTTTCCTATTGTGAAATATGACATCTGGTCCACTGTTTCTAAGACCTCTTGCAACTGACATTATTTTCACCTTTGATATGGCGTAATACATTATCTGCCTCTACAGGATCTGCTTAGCACTTCTGTCACTCTGGATTTAACCTTGTTGTTGTGTATTATGTACAAAGACACTTTGAAATCCAATTTGAGTGTCTACAGGGTTTCAGACTGAGACACATAGGTAGAAATTGGAATTGCATTTCAAACCACCTCCAAATGTGGTTTGGATTAGATGTGGAAAATTCACATTTTAAAGTCAAATCAATAAAATCAATCTGGATACAATCTGGAAATGCCAGATTGGTTTGTCAGTCTAAACAAGGTCTAAGTAACAGAGTAGACTAACAGAATGAACAAATGAATGAATGGTCAGGCTGCAATTATGACACCAAGGATGGCTATAGCTTCAATCTTTTCAAGAAAGTAAAGTATCTCCTTATGTTAGGATAATGGTCAGTTTGATGAATATTTTGACTAACTTGTGATCTTGCGATAATGGGGTAAAAACAATTATTTCATCAGTGGCTGCTCTCAGTTATTCAAACATTCATTTACATATTAATATATTATATTAATTACCTTTTGAGACATGCATACTACCTCAGACCCTAAGAGAGGCATCTATATCACTCATTCTGAGAAAGCACAAAGATCCAAGCTGCTGTACATCCAGACTGTTTTTATTCCCAGGTCATCAAATACTAGTGCTTTGTCACGCCCCTTGGTGTCAGGACGGGCTTTCAACTAACTTCAGTGTAAACCCATCCACGACGATTTTGACACACAGGGAGACCGACATCATATACAGAGTGAGAAACTTAGTGTAGGGGTGGTGGTGGATTATTTGTTTAATAAATTATATTCTTCCTTAAATATTAGACATATTTGTAATATAATCTACCACTGTTCTGCTTTTCTTACTGCAGAGACTTTCATATTCCATTGATACTGAGAAAGCATTTGACAGGCTCTAGTGGGAGTATTTAAATTACACGCTTAATAAATTTCATTTTGGGAAGCAATTCATTGGTTACATCAGATATACCATGCCACTAGCTTCAGTTTAGACAAGTGATGTACTTTGATTTTCATACAATTTCCCATCGAACAAGAAAAGGTTGCCCTCTTTTGTCGTTACTTTTTGCATGGGCTAGAGAGCCTTTGGCTACTGTAATCACCGAAGATATTAGATTGACCAGTACATTTAGGAAGGGGTAGAAACAAAAGGTATCACTTCATGCAGATGATATAATACTGTATATCATGAATCCAGACAGCTCTATACCCAGGGTCCTCTTCATACTTGATCCATTGGGTAGTATCTCAGAATATATGAAAAACAGATGCATGTACTTCCCTCAAATAAGTAAATACAGCGTCCCCACATATTTTTTATGGACAAAATTTCCAAAGGTTTTCCATGACTTTTCAAGGACCCATCATGGAGTTTTTTTTTTTCTTGGCCCACTTGCCCAGTGTTTTTCAAACATATCAGATTGAAACTCTATTCGGACATAATTTCAGCTAGTTGGCATACATGAAGGGAGAGACGAACCAAGGGAGAAAATGACGTAATGTATGGGAGGATAAACAAAATGTGATACATTGACACGTCTAAGAGGAACATTATTTTTACAGCTACAGAAAACAAATGTGCCATTATGTTACATTCTGTGGAAGGTTATCCAGAAGATTATTGTCACAATTTAATCATAAACAACCAAATTCCATAACTTTTCCAAGCCTGGCAAACATTCCTGTTAAATTCAAAGACTTTTCCAGGTTTCCATGACCATGGTAACCCTGTGAAATTTGTGTATGAATTAGAAAAGAGATACATTACATTAAAAAGAGAGCTTCTGATGTGTTGGTAGGCATTTCTTTTATCTTTGGAGATAACCAATAGGCAATGTTGAGTCAGTGAAACTAACTGCAGGGTTGTAACTTGGCATGTAAAAGGGGCATAAGCGATGCTGGGGTCCAGCAGTTACATTTTTCAGCCTCCTCGCTATGCCGCTGTCTGGCCTGAAAAGCCTAAACCTCTGCTCATCCCTATTACATTTCCTCAGCTGTTGACCCTGGCATATAAAACACACTTTGACCTTCAGCGGCATGTTACAAAATGTAAAATGTAAACTCTGGTAAGTCATCTTGGCGTTCTAGAAATGTGTTCTCTACTCCAACAGCTGACTGATGCCCTCCATCTTCCCTGAGGTGGACCTCAGAAACTCTTCCTGCTGAAGTCTCAAAACATCAGTAGGCAGAGGAAAAACGTTTGCTGTTACACATACTCTAGAAACCTTTATTTGGTGACCAATCACAGCTCTCCATTCCATGTGTCCAGTTAAAAACTAAGGGTGATCGAGCATTTTCATTTGTTTGACCTGAACTGTGGAACACTTTGCCACCAACAATTAGACCTTCCTTCTCTATTGATGCCTCACCTCATCTAAAGATCCATCTCTTTAGTCTCTTTATTATCATCATGAACCATCATGAAGCTCTGACCACACTTTTATTTGTGTGTGTGTGTGTGTGTGTGTGTGTGTGTGATCCTAGTGGTAATATAGGTTTATTTCGTCATGCTTTGCCTTGAGATAAAGTCAAACACAGCAGCTGAATCTAAGCACTAGAACATACGAGCAAACTGTTTCTTCATCCCCACTTATCTTCACATCCATCTTCTGTATGGTTCAACCAGTAAAGCTGTGTTGTACCATTCTCAGTCAGCCTTTCCAATGTTATTTTTCTCCCCACTTTCCTTTTGTCCCCATCTCCCATCTCTGTCCTTTGCTGAGCTGGTCATTTTGTAAGCGTAAAATCCCTGATAAAGACAGCTGTAAAAAGCCTGACTTGCTTCTAGTGAGAGCAGTAGAAAATATGCTTGCGCTGCTGGGTTTGGGCTAAATCTATTTAGCTCCTCTGAGCTTCCTCTATTGGCCATTATATTACAGTGCATTTGATGATCTAGCCCTATTTAAACAGGATATGTACTTTGTCAGATAACCATTTCTGACCCTGTCAATTACTTTAAATCTTGGCAAACTCATTTGGCTGGTTTGACAACAAATTAGCAGACTTATACAGCTGATTTCCCCTCTGAAGGTAGAATTTGTGGAGTTTATTCTGATGTAACTCTTGGTGTTATTACGTCCTCAGCCTCTTTCTCCTCAACCTCTTCCTCTTCCTCCTCCTTTCTTCTCCTTTGCAATTCTTTTAAATGTTCCTTCTGTGTCCCATAAAAGTACCAGTGAGAGTGCCTTCTGTTTTTATGCCCCTGAACTGTTGAACTCGGTGCCTCTGGTTTTCAAAAAGGTATTCTTTGTATTATTTAAAAGGAAATGAAAGACCTGTCTGTTTAATCTGGCTTTTGATTTCGATGAATGTTATAGCCTTAGCTTTTGATTTTTTACTTGGTATTCGTTTTATTTTATTATATTGACTGTTATTTATTGATCTTGAACATTTATTTTTTTATTGTAATTTTTTGTCTTGAGAGATTTGATTGTTTGTGTTGTTTATTTTTTATTTTATTTTTTTTCTATGTTTCAGTTTTGCTGTGAAGCTGTTTGGTTCTACATGTTTGTATGAAAGGTGCTAGATTAATAAAGTTGAGTTCTTTATTAACTGAGCAGAGGTGGGACCAAGTTCTTATCTCCCAAGTCTCAAGTTAGTCTTAAGTCTTTGCACTCAAGTCCTAAGTCAAGACTGACAAGTATAAAGTCAAGTCACAAGTGCTATACTTGGAGTTTTGAAACCTTAACAAGTCATAATGCGCTGTGCACCAAATGTAATGCCATTTTAACAATAGAGTAATAGTTGGGGATGGATATTGTTCTCTACTCTTAACCAATACTGCTTATCGATGCAGTACTTTAACAGAACTCTTATCAGTTATTTATTTATTTTTTAAGAGAGGAAAATGACTTGATAACTTGATAACTGGTTATCATCTAGTTCAGTCAACTCTGGGTTTTCCTATCCAGCCATGAGCGTGTTCATGTGAAAGAGGTGGAGTTGTGGAGTTCCTATTTTTTACCTGAGACCCAGAGCTTTTGCTCATGGATACATTTTTCTCCAGTGATCTGATTGGTCAGACTCCAGGGTGTTGACAGGCTGTGATCCCATACCCTGACGTTAACCTGCTCCGGAGCTGGTTAGCTTGGAAACGCAGCTGGACAACAACAAAACTAAGGGGGCAGAAGTCTGAGTAGGGTGGGTGGGAGGGGTGGTGGATTGGTCCAACTTCCACCAACTTTCACCCGAGTAGCCGGTGTTCGCTTCCTGTAAGATTCAAAAACCAGTTCTTTTTTCCTGAATGTAACTACGTGCGTGTGGTGTTAAAGGAAAAAAAAACATCAATTTGCGGTGGTGTACCAACATAGTGCGTTTGTTTTCAAAGAGACTGTATGCAAACTGTACATTTTCTGTGAAAACAGAAGTTTATTTTGAAAACAGACATGTAACAGGCTTAAATTGACACAGCGTCCCAGAATATCAACAACAAATGCACCCAGGGAATATTGCATGTCACATCTGGACGTGAAAAGTTCATGCTCGAACGTCTATACGTGACGAGGTTGGAGTGAGAATATGTTTTTTTGCTCTCTCCGCCATTGTCACTGAGAGCAGGGCCTCTGTGTGCGTATGAGACCGACTGGCAGAGCTGGCCCCGCCCCACCTGCACATGTAGCAGGCTACCAGGCTCTGACACAGATGGCTCTCCTCTGCATTGAATGGCCAAAATGAATTATAGAAAAAATATCTTTATCTTTTTGCAAATTAAAAACAGAGTTGGTGAGAAAAAAATGTAAAAGATAATGTTTACATAACCTAAACAAACAAGAAATATATTTTCTTAATTTCTCCAATACCGACAGCAGACAGCATTGGAGCTTATCAAAACTATGGTCTTTAAAACTTTGGCCCTGAGGCCAATTAAAAACCACTAATAATAATATATGAACTTTACAAAAAACATAAATGCTTTTTGCACTTTTATAGCACTGTATCAGTATGCCATGGGAGCTCTTCGGCTACAATACTATCTAAGTGCACAGAGGATAATCTACACATTAAATATTACACTCATGATATTCTTGGCTACTCATTATTTTGGTTGCTGCCCAAACAGCACAGATCTATGGATGCTAGGACAGGGTGAATGTCATCTTATTCCATTGCGCATGGCCTCTGGGATCAGCATTGTTACACATTCAGCAATGCAGTAGGGTTGCAACAATGTGACATTTTCACCTTAGATAAGTGACTCAGAAAATATGGGGATTTCACGGTATCACAGAATTCATACTATTATCAGTCAGACTGACCCTTAAAGGAATGAAAACAGAAGCATAATTTTTGGTTGAACAAATATTTTATTACTATAACTGAAACTTGAAACCATTTTCTTAATGGAAGTATGTGTAAAAAGCATCTGTAAATAACTAACATAAAGGTGAGATTCTCCATCCAGTTGCTTTTTTCTTTCAGTATCGTAGATAAGGAAATATAACCATCAACTTTTATGTTACGGTATACCTTAGCTTATGAAACAGCGGAGGTAATTTAAAGACCTCCTTAGACCACCACGTTCGGAAATATTCTTTAAATAGTAAATAGATTACTCTGATGTTGTATGCAACATTGGCAGCTTTAACATACTTTTTAATCTTTGGGTATGGGATGAGTTATCAAGTTTTTTCAAGTCAAAAAGCTTAAGTCCAAGTGAAGTCACAAGTCACAAGCCTCTCTTTTTGATTTTGTCCAGAGTCTAAAGTCATCACATTTGTTACTTAAGTCTGACTCAAGTCCAAGTCTTGTCATTTGAGTCCACACCTCTGTAACTGACGTTATTATATCTATCTATTCTGTCTCATTCCAAACCAACCTACCAGTTAATCAGGCCTTCCTGCCCATTGAACTCTAACCCTCACACCATTGTCAATCCGTCACTATGCTCCGTGCTTACCTCCCCCTTCTCATTCATGTGTGATAGACTACTTCCTTTCTACCCACCCCTCTTCTTACATGGGCCTCAATCACATTGAACCTATTCATATTAATATGGCTCTGGCCAAGTTTTCCAACCCAACTTTCCCATCAAATCACATAAACATTCTGGTTTACTTTTCTCCTGTTGCACTTGAAAACAATGTTTGTTTCTTGACCGAAAAAAGTGATGCATGGATGCACAGCATCACTCTGTGTAACAGATGGGACATGTTTTTTTTTAGTGCCTGCGTACTTGTTTGTATATCAGGTTTGATTGTAAGAGCAAAAGAAATCTCTTCCTGTTATTTCCTGTTTCTCTGTCTCCTGCCACAACAGCTCATTGAATGCTTCCAAACAGCATTGCGTTCATGGGAAGGCAAAGCATTTCCTTAAAAGACACAAGCAGTGAATACAGCAGACGTCTCTCCCACACTCACAGGCCTTTAATGGGTATGACTAGCCATGACCTTTATTTACCCCTGTTCTATGAATGAGACCTACCTCTCTTGCCCTCTGGAGTTTTGCTCACTGTTACTTGAGCAACAACGATACTATCATTTAAAGAGTAGGAAATAAAAGTCCAAGTACCATTTACATCCTGGCCACACTTCCTTGGGATGTGTCAGTCAGTTAGTCCAACACTTTGTTCTACAGCAAGTTAGCACTACTACAAGGTCAAAATTTTGTATTTAAAGGGTATTTCTGCTTGGACTCAACTTGTGTCATTACTTTATTTTTGGCCATCATTTTTATCAATAACAATAATATTGTACCCACTGAATGAATTGCTGAGATGTGGGCAGAAAGCAACATGGCTTAATGTTAAAACTGAAAGTCCCCCAATAGAATTTTGAGAGCGACTTTGCAAACACAGTGTGAAACAATGCACTGATCATGAAGAATATAGTGATGTTGCACATCAAATTAAACAGCAGAACCTGGGCTACAAGGCTGTAAAAACCCTTTTTACATGCCCCAAACACAGCTCAAACAGCAACTAAATAAACAACAAGAAATCCAACTCCATACAGCACCGATATCCCGACCCACTCGGTATATTTCGGGCTCTAACTCGACAACATGTTATGCAAAACACATGCCATTCATCTCAAATGAAAACAGAGACTCCGCTGTTTCCACACATATGCGCCAAAGCACTCTACACCAAAGCATCAGAGAGATAGAGGCCAAAGAACAACAACAACAGAAATCTTTTCGCCGAGCTATAGTTGTAATATTTCTCTTACCTTTGTTGTTTTTGCTGTGAAAAGCTCATTCTGCTCTTACCTTTGTTGTTTTTGCTGTGAAAAGCTCATTCTGCAGTTAAATCACGCTACATTCCGGTTGACCGACATGTTGTCCTGCAATGAAATGAATCCGGGCGAACATGACGGCCTTCAGGTTCCAGGGATAAGCATAACAATGACCACTCACAGCAGCTGACATCTCCCCCACAACGGCGTTCTGCTGACTCTGATTGGCTTACAGTGCTGTCAGTCTCATTTTGGTGGGTATAGCGTCCGTCTATTGGCTCTAACGATTCAAACGAGGTGTCAGTCACTCAAATTGACTAATCCGTCACGGAGATATAGCCTCCAAAGCACAGAAGAGAAAATCTGTTTCACATGTAGTAGGTGTGTATTGGTCAGTTTGGAGTGGGAAATAAATGAAAAAAACGAAACGGACAGTTGTATGTGTATATCCTAAACATCAGTAGGGATTTACAGAAACAAAAACTGAAGGATTGTACATGACAAAAATCACATGCAAACATGGTGCAATTTTGGAGAGCTCGCCTGAATTTTCTGTACTAAAACCTCTCTAATATTGTTCTGCTTCACTTTATCAGAATCAACCTTTGCAGAGTTAATGTTCACATATTGTACTATGATTTGATAGAGGTTTAGAGCTGCAGCTGCATCATTCCAAAGGGATACTCATCCTGAAAATGCTTTTTTTTTTATTTGAACCTCAAAATATTTCATTTGTGCTGTGTGCCATCTTCATTTACTCTTCACATATAACACATATACTGATATTTACACATCTTAACAAATCTCACAAGTGTTCCCTTTACCATGACACCAAAAGTATTCAAATAGACCTTGTGGTTGCAGAGATATATTCATTTCATTATGGGTATGCAATTTTCGAGCAGAGGCCTATAAAATAGGCTTAGGGTCTACACAAGAAGTCCTCCAGGTCAGCCAAATATATGATGAAGAAAAAAACAAAGGCATGCATCAAAGTTATTACCAAAAACAATTGAAATAACTTGTGTGATATTCTTATCTGTCAAGTTTCATGTCCCTTTGGACTTTATTTTAGCATTGTTTTCATATTTCAGCAATTACTTTGGTTCAAACAAAGTATCATATCTGATACAAATGATAATAACCAAGCTTATAATGAGTAAGAGTTCATTTTAACCTTTGCAACCAATTGGAAAAGAAAAATGCACAGCTATGCTAGTGACAGTGTGAGGCTGTGCTGAGCGAAATGCTAACACACTCACAACATCAATGCTAGCATGCTAATGTTAAGCAGGTATAACATTTACCATGTTTGTGTTCAATCTAATTAATTTTGCCATCTTATAATTGTGTAAGTTCCGACCAGCAAGCCATATGTGGCTCTTAAGCCCCTCTCCAGCAGCTCCCTGTGGCTTTGACACATTTTTTCAATTTTAATTCTATTTTCTATTTTAAGTCTAAAGAAATTCTGACATACTTCAATTGTAAAAATATGAAGCCTATATACCGAATTTAAAAAAAAAGTCAGATCATTTCAACAACTAAAATGTGCATAATTCATCTACTGCCTGGCACCTTTTCCTTATAATTTTGCTGAAACTTGATAGCAGTGGCTAGTCTTGAGTCTCCCTAGCTGGTTAGCTATGGATATCAAATCCAAAAAAGTAAAAGTCTTAGAATAAAATAGAGACTTATGTGGCAGGTGGACAGATTTGTTTGCTTTAACTGCCAGCTCTGCAAAGTTAAAGTACCAAATAATCATTAATAGTGCCCCACACAGTAACCACCTTGTGGGAAAACATATTAATGAATGCTCATTTAGACTACAGATATAGGCTAATTTAGACTTAATAGGCTGTTTTGCTTTATTGTAAGGCTCAAATATGTTTTGCAGCTCCACGCAGAAATGGGTCTTTGGATAGTAAGTTGTTGACCACTGGTCCAGACCAAAGTGGCGGACCAGCTGACAAACCGGCATCATCATCCCTAGAGCCCTGCAGCTAATATGGCTGAAAATTCTCAAATTGATTGACATCCAACGCATTTTCATTCCCAGATCATCAAATACTGATGCTTTGTCATGCCCCTTGGTGTTTCATAGCAAAGCACAGGGCACCTTTTAGCGTCTCTATGTGACATACGGCTGTAACAGATTGTAACACGTGGATAATGTTGTGAAATGGTCGCGGTTAGATTTAGGCAACAAAACTTAGGTTTAGAAAAGATCATGTTTTTGGTTAAAATAAGTGCGTTTCTTATATAACAACGTAACATAAAGTGTACATAATGTGACTGACGTTAGTGTGATATGATCATATAGTACCGAATGTTATGTTAAAACAATGTTGACATTTGGTTTCACATGGGACTTGAACTGCTGTGTCCTAGGTAAAATCTTGTTTTATTTCTTCACTCATCCACTTTTCCTCCCTCCCACCCTACGCAAACTTTCTTGCTCTTTATACTGTGTGAGTATGCAAGATTCTTATATCCCCTGGAACACTGACACACTTTTATTCATTCAAATACAGTGTTTGTCATTTGCTGAGAACCTCTGAACTCTTTCAATTTCAAATACTCTTTTACTTATTTTCATAAAAACTGTCCCTACTTTGGGTTCTCCATAAGCTTTCCTCTAGCATCATGTGATCTCATCAGAATTGAAGGACTGCAATGACATTTTTCGTGCACCCCTCTGACTTAAGTCATTCCTCTGGCACAACCTCAGGACAGATTTTACAATCCTATTCCTACTACTGGCAAAACTACCTGAGTTTTGTTTATTCCTTGTAACGTGTGTATGATGGAGACAATGAATATTACCTAAATGGAGCCATCACATGGAGATTAAACAGTTGTTATCAGTACAAACCTCCTCAATGTTATTCACAGAATGGTATTCAGACCTTGGCATGTCAGAGGCTACTGGAGATAATGCAGAGAGAAAGGTGAATATGCAGCATAATGCAGAAAAGATACAATGCAATACACCACTTCCCTGATGAGATTTTGGCTTGGCTTGTTTGGCAATGCAAAGTGTTTTTATTGACTCATCAAAGACGTACCCTCAGCTCCGTGAGAAAGCTATTAGGCTGGTCAACAATGGCAGCCTGTACTGAAAGCTGAGGGCTGAATAAGAATGAGAGTGGGGCTGTCTGAATGCCAGCTGAACGGCTGAGGCGCTGCGACCTCATTTGGAGTGTGAACCCTTGAACGGCCCATTCCTGTCAGTATTCAGCACTTGTGTGAAGCAGCGTCTACGAGCCCATCACCACCACCAGCCCCTCAACCCCAAAGGCATGGACCCAGTTCCAACAGAAATGATGACTTTGGCCCTCAAGCAAACACACAGCCCTCTGGACACTCAAAGCAATACACTAACCCAAGAGAAGAGCTATGGAGAGGCTGGAACGTGATGGAGAGGAAGGAAAGGAAATGTGCAAGGAATGACAGAAAGCAGGGGAATTTAATAAACAGAAAAAACGCAGGCAGTATATGAATACATCAGCTGAAAACATGTAAACTTTAACAGAAAAAGCTCCCAAACCCTTGCCCAAATCAGGCAAAACACCAAAAATGACATTCCCAAAATGAATTAAGAATATCTCCACTATGCTTAATCATGTCTCTGACCTCATTAGATTAGAGAGAAAAAATAAAAAATAAAACCTACCCTGATAATTAGACTGAACAGCCATTTCATTGCTAGGAGCAATTAACTGTAAAATAGAAAAAAAACTGTTAAGAAATGTAAAAAATGAATACTTAAAAAAAGTCATCTATGTATGTTGCAGTTTTTATCTTGGTATTTTTCTGACGCGGGCACAGGGAGATCAATCAATCAATCAATCAATCAATTAATTTTATTTATAAAGCCCAATATCACAAATCACAATTTGCCTCACAGGGCTTTACAGCATACGACATCCCTCTGTCCTTAGGACCCTCTCAGCAGATAAGGAAAACATCTTCAACATCTTCAAAGCGCTCATCGGATTGTTGTTTTCCAACCAGGGAAAAGCCTTCGTCATTTGTGACTTGCTCTGTCTTCTTTAGTCACGTTGACTGTTAAAGGAGCTATATGTAAGAAATCTAAAGCAAATAGTCATAAAATCCTCCTAATTTGTCACGGAGACTAAGGAATAATGTTTATATAACATACTGATCTCACCGACAACAATAGTACAGCCAGAATATTCGCATTTAAAAAAATATTTTACGGTCCGCAAATCATGTTTATGTTTTGAATTTGTGTTTTGGCCTGTTGCGCCACCCACCGCCGTCTACCAGTCACGCAGTCAGTAGAGTCTCAGCATCAGTTACAGTTACGACTGAGCTACAGCAGCACGGCAAGCAGCATTAGCAGTGTCCCAGTACATAGCATTAGCAGCCGGCTCCTCCTCAGCTGTATCCCGGCAGCAGCGTTAGCAGCAGAGAAGCCGGACTTGCTCGAACGGTCCGCTGGAAAACCGAAGATCAAGGACGCGGTGACACGGCCCTGCCACGGCAGCCACCTGTGGGCAAACAAATCAGTCTCCAGCGTGCCACTGTCCAGCAACCTCGAATCTGTAGGGGAGGGGGGGCGGACATGACTCGCGGCAGTATTTTGAATTTGAGTGCAGTAACCGTTTTGGCCACATTCTTACATACAGGGCCTTTAAAAACATTTTGAGTAACATAGTCTGCTGGAAAGAGGACATTCTTAGTTTTCCAATGATGTCAGAGTTGGTTTTGTACATCACATTATATAATGACTGTCACTGAGCCATGGTTTTGAGAAAAGGGCCTTCAAAATTTTCCACGGCTGCAAATTTACACAGAAAAGCTTGGGGACACTTTTATTTTATGGCCAGCAAGGTAATGAAAACAAGCACACCCAACACTACAGTGCAGGAAGACAAGAAAATATTGTTTATGTTGGTATCCTATTTGTCCCTTGTGTGAGTCAAGCTTAAAAAACACTGGATCTTACACTTCCCAAAATGCAACTGGACTGCATGTTTTTGTTAGAGCCACTCCGCCTGGTAAATGTTTAAGTCATTAAAACTCCAAACTCCCAAGTTTGTAAAGCAGGCTCTTTGTAGCAGGATGAGCTGTGTATCTCATGATTGGTGAAATAATTTTAATCTTACCATTTATGGTTAAAGTTTATGACTCCAATAAGAGAAAACATGCATACAGGTGAAAAGATAATGGGCGTCCCTGCAGTGTGCTCTGCTCTGCTGTGAGCGTCGAACAGAGGTTAGTTCAGTGATTGAGTCAGTGTTGTTGAAGGACACCTAGAAGTCGGCGTCCAGGTTCCCTACTGCATTTCACCTCCCACTCGCTTTCCTGATGGGACTTAAGAAGTCATTTCAGCGCGCAATGCATGTTTGATGACTTTATTGATTTTCCTTTCCCCTCTCCTCTCTGCCTCTCTTTCCATCTCTCTCTTTTCATCTCCCTCGCCTCCTTTTCTCCTTTCCAGTCTGCCGTTCCCCATTGACTCGAGTGCACCTACAGCTGCACACTCCCTCTCACCTTCTGCCATCTCTCCAACCCTTCCCTTCTGCTCATGGCCACTGGCTACCATTTTCCCAAATCTGCAAATAAAAGCTTGGAGAATTGGAGACCTTTTCTTTTCATCACTATTCATAACAACGTAGTGCGTTTTGTAAAATATGCTTGACTAGCTAAAAATGTGCCTCCACAGTGTAGAGGGCAAGGTCATAAAGTGCTGCTGTAAGGCCATTTAGCTGAAGCCATTAGATCAGTTTATCTTATATGTATGTATGTTTTTCATTTGGAGAGGTTAGTGGTATGTAACATTATATGACTCACACTAAACTGTCTGCTGTATCTACTCAGGAAGTCTCTGTCCATCATTATCAGTCCCACCAGGATCTAAGTGAGCTGTATGTGTGATCGTGTGGATTTAATTTAATTAATAAAAGCTTTTAATGAAATGTTCATACATTGTATAACCTGTTATGATGGGGCATTCACATTGACACATGGCACAGGTCTAATAATAGTTCAATATATCAAGTCCAATATTCACTCTCCTGTTCTGGTTTCCATCAAATTCTGTCTCTTTAGCTACTAAAGGCAGCAGGTAGTCTTGCTATCTGCCGTTTGGTGCTGGGCAGGTACAGCAGGCTTTTAGAGCCTTTTCACTGACAAGGCAGCAGACCTGCTGCTGGAAATGAGCTTAATGAGAAAGAAGTGAACAGTAAATATGTGGTCTGTAAAACCAAAACAATGAGCTGAAAGACGCTATGCTTCATAGAGCTGAGGGGAACTGCAGAGTTAGTGATAATTCTCTGTGGACGTGTCACCAGTTCCTTTAATCAATGTGTACTGTTACGAAGTATATTTTAGTCCCTCCAGGATTTTGTGGGCTTTTTTGGGGATTGTTGCAACCTAAAATGATTTCACGGCAGCACTTGAATGTGATGTATGTTGAGATGTTTTTAGTTTTTCTTTTTGTTTGTTTGTTTTTTAAATGAAATTGCAAGGCCAAGTGAAAATTGAGAAAAATAGTTGTGATGCCTGGATTTGGAGCCTATTATGAGCATTCAGTGTGTCCTACAGAATTATAATCCATTTGTGATGCCAGGAGGGCAGCAACAGCTGAAGGCCGAGGATTAGCTGTCGCTGCTGTTCGGAGCATCACTAAAGGACCATCTCCGTAAGCCGCTGTTCTCCTGCTCTCTCTGCTTTCTCTGCTTTCTCTTTAGCATAAGGTTTCTGAGCAGCAATCTTCAGGGCCGGAAATCTAAGCCAATACAGAAGTGCCAAAAAACTGCAGTTCCCCTAATGGCCACTTGAGGCTAGCTCCAGAAGTGAGTCAATCCCCATAAAACGCCCAACTTTACAGCAGAAATTAACATGTTTACAGCCTGGTTAAAAAAAATGGCTTTGGTCTCTAAAACTAATTTCACAATTCAGCTGTGAAATTTGGGGTGAATTTTCATTTCACTCACTCATTTACATTTTATTAAGGTTAATGTTACGTATATTTATTTATGGATCTCACTGAGCTCCACCCAGTCCAACCTAAATTTGATCAGGTTTGTTGAAGCTCGGGTTAAATTTTACTTTTACTTGGCTGAATTGAAATAATCTTTTTATTGACTATATGTATATATAAACACAATAAAGCCCGTAAGGTTATTCCTGATGTGGTCCTAATGGGGAATGTTGTCATGATGATGATGATGCTTTGGAGGGGTTCAGGGCTTTAAGCTTTTTTGGTATATTATACCTGTTATGGTAATTCTGAAATGTAATATTTTATGCATTAAATTGTGGTTACATGCAATATTAGACAAACTGTACTTGTTGCAGTAGCAAGATCCCAAATACCTGGACAGGACTGATATATCTACAGTATATGAAGAAGTATCGCTGTAATAGTTGGTAGGCCACTGTAATATCATACGCTTAGCAACGACATTTCCTTGTTCAGTGAACCAGAGGTAAGATAACATGTCTGTAGCCTTTATAACATGAAATACAAAATACTCTAAGTGACAAGCACAGAGCTGTTATGCAAAACAAGCTCCTGTGGGAGGCTGTGCACTCTGTGTCGCATGCACATGGTTAATGAGCTTCTCTGAATGTAACTGTACTGTGATACTGTTGTTGAGATATTCCTCAAACAAATAATCTATTTGCTTTTAAATAGAGGATGCTGGAAGCCTTGCATGCCAAAGGTTTGCTTCTGTGTGAAAGGTTTTTTAGAGGGACAGAAAAAGCTAGCACTGATGACAGTGAATGTGTTTTAGTGTGAGTCATACCACCCACTGCTGGTTGAAGATGAAGAGACAAAGGAGCAGACAAGTGCCCTGACCCTGGAAAGCCATCAAAACACTGAAATACACTGAGCTCGCTCTATCTGAATTGAAGTTGAGGACACTTTGAACCGCAGCCAGAGGCAACTGTTACACACTGGGCTGGTGATAAGATAAAGGCTGATGGACAAAGAGCTCTATTTTGGTGCACAGAGTTACAGTAAGTAGGTGTAAACAGTAGGCAAATTGGTGCAAAGGACACATGTTGTGTTGTAGTATGAAGAAAACTGTGCTTGAGAGCAACAGTGACAACTTCATGGTTTACATAAGAAAGAAAAAAGACATTGGAAGTTTCAGTACAATTCAATACAGGTATGAACTGAAAATGTCATGCTAACATTTGTTAAGAGTTCAGTTTTTAAAGGGGACCTATTACAGAAAAAATACACCACACGGCAACATTATCGCTGCAGATTGCGAGCCGACCAGGGCCCTGCATCCAGTGTGTGAATTGTCTAATCTCTTTACATGGGCACTACAAGCAAGTGGGCAGAGCTCCACAGAAAATTAGCACGCTTCGTGGTGCCTCCATGTCCAGTGTGAGTGCGCTATGTGCAGTTTCAGGTTCACACTTGTATTAAAGGTTTCTACTATAACATGTTTACATGCTTTTAAATTCAAAAAACACTTTAATCTCCTGTCTGTGCTAGAACACCTGTATTCACCCTCTTTCTGAGATACTCTGTTTTATCACCTGTCTCTTTAAGCCCCCTTAAAAAAAATGGCCAGTCTGCTCTAATCGGTCAGCATTTTGGCGCCTCTGCACAGTCATAGAGTCTGCCCGGGATGACATTTTTCAGTAGGCAGACGCGGAAGTTAGCATTGCGCTAGTTCCCTCGTCAAAAAGCCAATGGGATTTTTCCATTGGATTTCGGATTATTGCCAAAAATTAGCTCTTTGGCAAGCAATCATTTATGGCACTTGTACGTTTTGCTCAGCAAGAAAATCTTCACAAATGAAAACTACTTTCATGATTACTGAAGCCTAAATGCAATCGCCAGGAATAAAAAGCTCAGTTTAGGCTGTAAACAAACTACACTACAGTCGTATGACCCAGTGTCACCACCTTAACAAGACTGTAAAGCCGTGTTCGGCTCGGCGTGATGATGTTCTATAGTTTCATTTAGCCACTTGTTAGCAACAGGTTTTTTTAAGACACAGTGGGGTTTAACTTAAGTGATCAATGTTGGAGAAAACACATGAAAGTATTTTTAAGCTTGTGTTAACCACAGACCTTATTTCATACATCTGATCAAAAACACACTTGAAAAACCCCTTGACTTTGAGAAGAGGGAACGACGGGTAGAAAAATGTTCACTTATTTTTGGGTTTTAGGACCCATTCCTGGCGGATTCTATTGCAGCTGAGGGATGGCTGTAACAAATTATAGTGGTAATCTCTACTGTGAAAAATCACCAATAAAAGCCTCTAAACCAAAATGCTCACAATCAGATGTGATCCAAAATCAGAAAGAAATTCACACCATCAGCAACCAAGATTGCAAGTTTCCCCAATCTTAGTATGTAGTATGTAGTGTACACATGTAACAGTGTACTTGTGGCTGGAGAATGACTGTAATGGAGTATAGTGGCACCAGTAAAAAATAACCAATAAAAACTGAAATGTAGAAGTGATGTGGTCCTTGTTCTTAGTCTTAGTGGGGACTGGAACAGCAGTTGCGAATCAGCTGTAGCTGTCTGATCCATTTTTTTAGTGAGACCTGTAAAGACCCCATTACAGTAGTCAAGTCCACTTAAGATAAATGCATGGACAGGTTTTTCCAAATCCTGCTGAGACATAAGTCATTTTATCCTTGATATGTTCTTAAGGTGAGAGCAGGTTGACTTTGTAATTGTCTTAAAGGGGAACTAACGTTTTTTTCAACCTGGGCCCTATTTTCTGATCTACTTTTGCCTAATGAGTGATAGGATGTTCAATATTTGACATTTCTCCAGTATGAAGGTCAGACTCAGCTTCACTCAGACAGCGTCAAACAACGCCAAAATACGTCCACTAAAAGTGCATTTGTTTCACACAGACAGGCTCGGATTGTTAGTATAATTAGCCGACAACATAACGGAAAGGAGAAATGAACATCTGTGTTTACCTTTAGCTGGATTCGGACATATTTGTTGTGGCAAGTCAAAACACTTCCTCTGCCTGCTCCCTCTCTCCTCGTCCCTCTTCAATGAGCTCTGCATCCGTGAACGTCCGTGTACTCCGTGCTCAAATAAATACGGGCAGTCATCATCCGTGTACTCCGTGCTCAAATAAATACGGGCAGTCATCAAATTCAAATAGCTCATTCAGATCCAGTTGGTCAAAATTGGGTAAAAATTCAGCCATGACTACTCCAAACAGTCGCATTGGAAGCTCGTTCCAGCGGTAACTTCCTGCAACAACTCAAGTCTCGCGAGACCAACTGCCGTAAAACACCATAGACTGTAAAGTAAAACACCAAAGAAGAAGAAGAAGAAGAATCTCACGAGACGTGAGATTTCAGAGCCAGACTTTCACTCTCTGAGTGAATGTTCTGACTTGCCACAACAAACATGTCGAATATTTACCTGATTTTGACCAACTGGATCTGGATAGATCTGTATTTTTTAACACGGAGTACACGGACGTACACGGACGCAGAACTCATTGAAACTGAAGAGCAGACGAGGAGAGAGGGAGCAGTGTTACTTCGGTAGCACATATCCTAAAATTGCAACAGGCAGAGGAACATGTCCGAATCCAGCTAAAGGTAAACACAGACGTTCATTTCTCCTTTCCGTTATGTTGTCAGATAATTATACTAATAATCCCAGACTATCTGTGTGAAAAAAATGCAGTTTTAGTGGACGTATTTTGACGTTGTTTGACGCTGTCTGAGTGCCCTATTATTTAATATAGCGCACGCTCACAGGCTGCAGGCAGGTCAGCCCTAGCTTTGTACTGGAGAAATGTCAAATACTGAACATCCTATCACTCATTCAGATAAAAGTAGATCGGAAAATAGAGCCCAGGTTGAAAAAAACAATAGTTGTGGGTCCATGACAACACATGATTTCTGGCTTGGTCTGTAGTTTTTAACATTGCCAACTGGAGCTCTGACTTTCGATCACTCCTCCTGGGCTACAAAATCTATCATCTCAGTTTTCTCTTTATTAATTGAAGAAAACTGTGGCACATCCACTTGTTGATTTGTTCAGTGCACTCAGTCAGCGCTTGTATTGGACCACAGTCACCTGGTGACATGGTTATGTAAATTTGTGTGTCACGTTATGTCAAAGGATCTGATCAGTCTGCTGATTTGTGTTAAAAGCTCTGTTAGTCACTTGGAACAGGATTGGGAGGGTCTATGGTGATTTTAGAATGGCATTACGTTCACTTATCCACCTTAACCAAACTAAAGCTATAATCACTAGGGTTCAGATACATCATACTGTACACTTTTAACTGAAAAATATCCCTAGCCCAGACTATTCTCCATCAGGGACTGTGAAAATAGTGCTTTTCTCCATGTCTATATTTAATTGCTGGCCAAAGAAAATTTTGTTTTCAAAGGATAAAAGACTTCTCTGCAGCAATGGGCATTTTACAACATTATTATAACATGATTAAGAGTCTACAGCCATATAAATCACTGATTCTGTAAAGCTGTACTTGAGATAAAAGCAAGTATCAGCATGACTGACATTGCCACATTGCTAACATGGTCAAAAGGCATGCACAGTGCTCTAAGAGAGAGATAGATGGTTTGGCGTATAAGTACATGTACCTTGGGAAGGGCAGGGCAGCCAGAGCAGCACCCCCTTAACATGAATTAATTATGTGAAATGTGTTTGCAAAGAAAGTTGTGCAGCAAGATTCAAGATAGACATCCTAATTATGTTGGTAAAGAATGCAATCCAAGCTGCAATATGTTTCTCACAAACATCTTCATGTGAATTAGTTTTACATGAACAGAATTCAGAGACAAGTTTGAAAGATAGTATTGAGCTTTCCACCAAACACTTTTGATATGGTACCTTTGGAACCAAAAGTAACCCTTCGGGCATGGTACCTAGACCCTTGATTCATTAGCATTTACGCCACACACAGGACTCTTAAATGTGGGCGGGGTTGTTGTTGTTGCTGATCCGTCCAGCACTCACTATACTTCCTTATCACTGGTGACACAGATGGTAGTCTGCACCTTATTTATCGTCCATAGAACAATGTTGCACACCGACATTTCCAGAACAAAATATAACAGGCTACAGTGAGAGTATCTCTCCATGGGATATTTAAAAATAGGGGTTTGTGCATTTTTTCCTACTCAGGCAAGCGTAGGGGTTTAGTGTTGCTGTAGCTACAGGAATGACGCTCCGCAACACTTTTTTTTAAGTGAATGCACATAATCTGGTTGAAATTGATATTTATTTTAAATGCTTGAAGATCCACTCATTACTCAAAATGTACGTCATCCAAGAGCGACAATAAAAACTAATGGAATTATCAATGTTGTCCTATTGAAATTTAAGGTGTGCTGATGGATTCACGTCATCAACTCATGCATCAAGTAACAGCACAAGTAAACGTTCCACCTTAAAAGTCGCCGGCAGATGGCCCAGTGAAAAACACAGCTGCTGCGAAAGGCAGCAAAACATCATTTCATTTTATGGTTATAGTTTATTAATGTATGTAAGACTTGCCACAGAATAAACAGTGGTTACATAAGCCTAAAAACCAGTCACAACTCAGCCCTGAGCAAGAATTACTGTCCTCTATTGACAAATCATCAGACTGCAGTGCTTCCAGCTCCACCTTTTAGTATCAGATCAGTGTGCTACGTATCCCAACAGAGGGGGTACCAAAAATGGGGACAGTTATGAACGGTTCCATTGGTACCATCCACAACTTTTCACTTTAAACAGGAAAAAATGCATACCAAACTGAACTGAACTGTCTTTACTGCCTCTATGGTGACATGAAAACCCAGCAATCCCAATCCTAAAACAACAACAACAAAATAGGAATATTGCATAAAATAAATTATAAATAATAAAATAATATGTATAACAAACTTATAAAAAAGGATTGGAATAATAATATATATTATATAGAAAGACACCTGTGAAAAAAACTATTTTATACTCATAAAGTCATGAAAAGAGAAATAGATAAATGTTAGCTGCAACACTTGTATTATGTGTTTGACAACACAGACATCCAGCATAATCTTACAGAGAGATGTGGGCTCTGGAGAGCTGTTTCAAGAGTAAAGCTTAGATAATGGGTGACATAAGGCAACTTATAGTCTGGATAGCAAATCAAACAGTGATGCAAATGGATTTTTACATCAACAAAATGCAAAAATGTATTTGTCATCTATTCATAGAAAATGAGTGGGTTAAGGTGTTGTCACAAATTTTTCATTTGTTTTCCTACATAAAGTAATGCACCCAAATTTGAACATATCCCATATATTAAGAGAGGCTGCAATCACGTGACCAGTGCGCTGACAGCAAGAAACAACGAAGCAGTCCTAAGCCCTTGCAAGGAGTCAGGTTGGGGTGGTAGGTGGGTCACAAAACCTGGACATTCGTCCAGGACCTTCCCCTGGAGTCAAGTGTTCAGATCCCTGTGAACTTTGAGTGAACTTTGAGTCATTTAAAGGTACATCCTCACCATGTTTCTTTTCCTAAACCTAACCCTTTGATTGCTTAAACCCAACTTCTGAAACTTTACGTTAATTACCTAACTGTACATTAAGGACGCAATGTCATTCGTGGGGTGCAAATTCATAGGGTACCATAAGAACTGTTCTATGAGATTACCTTAAAATATTTATGTTTTGTAGGAACTTATGGACTCTAGGCTGAGTGCCACAGACAGAGTAGGGAAGTCAGACATACTAAATGCTCAGTGTTAAATACATAAATACAGACGACGTCTTCTGTCCATATTTGTGGACATTTTCTTAAAGGGCCAGTGTGTAATATTTGGCATGGTTTATTGTCAATCTGAATCTGAATCTGAATATTCTACCCATTAATATGTTTATACAAGTGTATGATCACTATAAAATAAAATTCGTTTGGTTTTCTTGGCCTTATAATTATGCTTTTATATATATATATATATAGCAAGGGCCTTGCTTTAGAGAGGTCGCCATCTTGCACCGCCATGTATGTACGGCAGACCGAGTGGACAATCCAGCCAGCCAGAGAACGCGTTTCGCGTGTATAAATGAACCAACGAAGACAGCGGAAGGA
>NC_065511.1:6955885-6967753 GCF_006386435.1 Epinephelus moara
CAACGGGAGGGGTGAGCGAGTGAGCCCTGCAATCTAGAATTTGACCACTGATGTCACTGTTTTCAACGGTTTTCAACCTATTTTACACAGTGGCCCTTTAAAGCTTACATATATGGATGAAACGGAGCAGTACCCCGGGGAATGTAGCCTAGTTCAAGCAAGAAACAACTGTAGGAAACGACGAAGACATTTTTAAAAAAAAAAAAGGCAGAACAGAGTGAAAGGAATTCTCTGTCCAGGTTGCCATGTATTTAATGGCCTCACAGACCACTGCCATCAGCAACCTTTGTTAATGAATATTATTAATTATTATTAATATTATTATGACCTCCTCCACTTTTGTCTTGTTTGTTGTTTTCTAAAACTTGTGACTCTGCCCTCTAGTGCCATCTGCTGTATTTATGCCAACTGAAAGGACGCTTGAAAGTATGAGGGCAGTGATGTTTACAACATTTGAAATAGACAAATCTATTTTTATACTTAAAGGGAGAATGAATGAGCCCTAACACTTTGTTGGTTAAAGGGGACCTATTATATTACTTATTTTCTGTTACATATATACAGTATAATGTTACAATGTATGTCAATGTATGTGGCACTAGGATCCAGAGAAAATGTGGCCAGGCAAAATGAAAGCACCTGAGCTGTTCAGAGGCTCATGGAGCACAGGTGTGTGAGCCTCATTCTGGACTTGTGATCACTCCTGTGCACATGCTTGCCCCGTAAGCTAAACAAACCTTGTGTTTTACATAGATTTTACTGTTTAAGTAGTGTAGGGGTGCAAACACACATTAGGATATTGTTTTTTAAGTGTTAATATTGAGGTTGTTTTTTATTTTCAAAAATGACAAATACAGAGATACAAATACAAAGACGGGTCTGCCAACAATTCATTGTTTATTTTTTGGAAAGGGTCCTACCAGTCCAAGGGAAGTGGCAGAGGGAGGGTATGAATGTCTTTTAATATTAAACAATGTTTGCCTGTGGTTGGACAAATATTAAACTGTGTTGTGTTCAATTCTAAGGCAAAGTGCTGATTGCCGTTTATTTTATATCCTATTTTATGTTAGTCATTGTAAATTGTTTTATCTGTATTTTAGTAAATTGTTTTTATTAACTTGTGTTTTTAGTGCTGCAGATAGTGTTGGCCTCTAGTCACAGAAGCGGCTGGTGCAATGGGAGTGCACCTAGATGTGGTGATATAATAATTTAAGGTTTTAGAGTCACTGGTATTAGTTTGGGTGCTTTTTCTGTTGGAAAAGGGGTTTAGTTTGGTGTGTAGCTTTGGTTATCCACGTAGTATACTTTCACTGCACTGGCCTACAGATTGGTGTGCCACAGCTCCTGCAGTAAGACACTAACTTTTAATTGCTTTTATGAAATTGCTGCTAGGGACCCTGATTTAATAAAAGCCTGATATGGCATTTGAACCACACTAATTGTTGGCTGTGTTATTGAAGTTTACCTGTGGTTATATAAAAGGGAATTTGGGTGTTACAAATGCATGTCATCTTGTTCTAGTAGAAACCGAAAATTCAAATATGAACCTGAACCTGAGCTGGTTCCTGACCGTTAAGGTATTTTCATGGCATTTGTTGACAATGAGAGAAATATAGAGTAATGCCAGCCTAAAAGTTTAAGCAAATGCAAAATGATGTCTTTGAGAGGATTATGAAAATGCAGCCTCTCACTGCTTTTCATATTGTGAGTCTGTTGGTTGGAAATTACCTCTAATTTTCTTATGACACAAGACAAGAGAAATATAGGCTCCTGCAGGACATGGGCGATGAGCAATGGCAGAAGGGGAGGAGTAGTCTAATATTGTGTTGTCAAAGCTCACACATTGTCACATTGCTGGTTTCATCAATCTCACACACCCAAACTCACCTCAGTATATTCCCCAAACTGAAAATTCCAAGTCAATTTAAGTCATATAAATGCTTTGCTCTAAAAGATCAGATATACTGTAGCAAAAATTCAATATAGCCACTTTTTTTTTTTTTTTTTTTTTACCTCTGTGGGAGTGTAAAGGTTTAACTTTTAGCATCTCCACTCTCTCATCTTCTTTTCTCTCTGCCTCCGTGTTCATGTTCTCTGATAAATGCTCTTTTTTTCCCTTTGAGGTCCATCCTCAGCTCACTGAAACAAACAGGCTGTCAGGGGCTGAATCTTCAGCTCTAATACATATGATCAAAGCAGCGTGTGCTTCGGGGAAGCGGAGATCAGTCAGTGAGAGCTTTAAGCAGACAGACAGGTACGTCACACACACAGACAGCAGAGCAGTGTCATCATGAAGGAGAGCAAACGACACATTATGCTGACACTTTCTGCTGCATGCAACACGCACAGAAGTACACTTAATACACTTTTACTTCTGTATCAAGTGGGCAGCAGTTGGGTGTGACAAACTTTGAACTGTATTTAGCTTTGTTACACTGAACACATAAAAAAAGAATTAGAAATAAGACAACAGGGGAGTTACTGCCCCAAGCAAGGGAGTTCAAGAATCTGGGGTCTCTTGTTCACGAGTGAGGGTAGAAAGGAGCGTGAGATGGATCAGCGGTTTGCTGCAGCGTCTGTCACAGCCTGCATTCTGCTCCCCTGCTCTCCCTGTGTTTCTCCACTCTACCTGCCAGCAACTCACACCTGATCACCTCAATCCACTCACCTGCCTCCACAGCTGCAGCTCATCAGCCAATCAGCCTGGTATATAAGCCTCTCCAGCACACACTTTGCCAGATTGTCCCTCACCCATATGCAAGACTTTCCAGCACTCCTTACCTGCCTGATCTCCTGTTACCAACCCTTCCTGTCTCTGACCTGTCTACGTCGTCTGTTTCCCAGTAAACTCACCAGACTTCTGTCCCCAACCACGAGTTCTGCCTCAGCGTCTCTGGTGTCTGTCTGCCTGTGGCTGTGTGCTGTTTCCTGCCACGACGTTTCAGCATGAGCGTTCCGACCTGCTTGTCAGTGGCCTGCTGTGAGATGCCACACGCTGCCTTGTGTGTGTGTTCTCCTTTCACCAACCTGTCGGCTCCTCGATCCATCGTCTGGCTGCTACTTTCCTGCTACTGATTCCTCATCAGCTCTGCTGCTTCGCTGGACTGCTCTTCTGATTCCAGACCCCTCCCCTTCTCATCCATGCCATCAGTAAGCACCTCTTTGTTGCCTCTGCCTGCTGTCAGACTGAGCTGTTCGGATTCGAGAACTCACGTCTTGGTCCCACTTCAGAGTTCGGCCCAGTCCATTCCCTGAACCCTGTCACCAGACTATCGTCATCAGCTCAAGTTCCTGTTCACTTTGTATATAAATAAAGGACATTACCAACTGTCACTGAGTGCTGCATTTGGGTTCAATCACAACCGTTACAGTGTCTGCAGTGATGCGGGCACTGCGTCAGACTATTGTGGTGATGAGAGAGCTGACCCGGAAGGCAAAGCTTTCGATTTATAGGTCCATCTATGTCCCAACCCTCACCTGTGGTCACGAGCAATGAGTGGTGACTGAAAGAATGAGATCACGGATACAAGCAGCCAAAATGAAGGGTGGCTCAGCCTTAGAGATGGGGTAAGGAGCTCGGACATCCAGAGAGAGCTCGGAGTAGAGCCACTGCTCCTTTGTGTTGAAAGGGGTCGTTTGAAGTGGTTTGGGCATCTGATCAGGATGCCTCCTGGGCACCTCCCTTAAGAGGTGTGCCAGGCATTTCCAACTGGTGGGAAGCCCTTCAGCAGGCCCAGAACACACCGGAGGGATTACTCCTCGGGATCCCCCAGGAGGAGCTGGTAAGTGTTGCTGGGGAGAGGGGTGTCTGGAGTACTTTGCTCAGCTTGCTGCTCTTGCAACCCAGGCTCAGATAAGTGGTTGAAAATGGATGTATGGATGGATTTTTTTATTTTTTATTTGTAAAGACGCATTGCTGTCACATTTTTAGCCATTCTGGTAGCATCACTCTAAAGACGGCAATATCAGTTGGCTCGTCTGCCCACCGCTTTGGTCCAGACTAAAATATCTCATTAACTATTGGATGGATTGCCATGAAATATGGTACACATAGTTATGGTCCCCAAAGGATAAACTCAATAACTATGACCTCCTCTCTAGCACCATCATCAGGGCAAATCTTTAGTCTTTTGGTTTATGTCCAAATACCTGCAAAACTAACAGTGTTCCCATAGTCATGGAAAACCAGGAAGAGTCATGGAATTTTACAGTCATGTTTCCCAGGCCTGAAAGTCTTGGGAAAGTCATGGAATTTTGTTGTGTGTAATAAAATTGTTACAGAAATCTTCCGTAAATAACCTTCCATGTAATGTAACATAATGACAAATTCCTTTTCTGTAGCTGTCGACGCAACATAGCTGTGATATGGGTTGATGTGTGATGTTTTGTTTACAATCACATACATTTCCTCATTTCCTCCATGTTCTCTTTCTCTTTTCATGTATGATAGGTAAATGATATTATGTTTGAATAGTGTTTGGAACTGATATGTTTGAAAGTTGTCTGACAAGTGAGGCAAGAAAAAAATTATTACAAATCTTGAAAATTCATGAAAAGTTTTGAAATTTGATTCATGAAAATGTGTGGGAACTAATAACATCAGCCTCTGCTGTACTTTGTGCTTATTACTAATTAGAAAACATTAGCATGCTAACATTTCTAACTAAGATTGTGAAAATGATAAACATTATGCTCGCTTAGCATCGGCATGTTAGCATTGTCATTGCAGCATGGGGAACTGCCCATTGGTCCGACAGCCCATTGGTCCGACAGCCCATTGGTCCGACAGCCCATTGTTTCAACCACATTAAACCCATTGTTCCGAAATCCCGTTGTTCCGAAATCATCATGATGCCCTGTGGTTAAGGTCTGGTTAGGTTTAGGCACAAAAACCACTTGGTTAGGGTTAGGAAAAGATCATGGTGTGGGTTAAAATGAAAAAGAAAGTGACAAACACATAAGCTGTGAGCCTGCTTCGCCTCAAGCCTTTCCCAGCTGACCCAGAGCCGGTCGCGGCGCACCATCAAGGCAGAAATACGCCCGCCAGGAGCCGTTCAGCACCGCGGACCGTCGGAACTAATGGGACCCGCAGCATGCTGGCATGCTGACTGAAGCATTAAGCTCAAAGCACCACTGTGCCTAAGAACAGCCTCACAGAGCTGTTAGCATGACTGTAGACTCTTACCCTCAAATTCCACCAGATGCGTGTTGGTTGCCTCTGCGCTCCGGAACGGCAGCGGAGCTGATACGTTTCAATTCTAGTCAATGTGTGTTTCCACCGGCTGCAGCTGTGCTGCGTTCCGGCTCCGTCTCAGCTGTGGCACTCCGGAGCCTCCGCAACAGATACGCAGGACTTACATTTTTGCCGGACGCCGGTGAACAACGCAGCAATTCAGCACAGAGCAGATCGTGCGGGGCAGGAAGTCGTGCACACAAACAAAATAACGTGCGGGGCAGGAAGTCGTGCACACAAACAAAATAAAACATCCGGTTAGTTTTCAAAATAAAATACACAGTGTTCACGGCGGATCATATTTCCCTGTACTACACCTTGAAAACATCATAATGGGCAGAGGCAGGCCTGAAGTCAACAGGCCAGAGGTTTTCAGACATCATTTCACCCCGTTGACACCATGGATGAGGAGATATTAATCATGGAGGTGCACCAAGATGTCTTCCGGCGGAGCTGCACCACTCCGCACAGCAAACGCAGCCGGTGGGTGTTGACTGACGGCGGAGCACGCAGCGGATAACCAGCGCTGCCGTTCCGCAACAGACACGCATCCAGTGGAATTCCGGCGTTAGGCTAAAGCCACACTAACGTTTTTCCATTTGAAAATGCTTAAAACGGCTACATTTCCGAATGACGTCCACAGTATTCTGGAAGCCCTACAACATAGACTTATGGAAATGCTGCTGACCTGGTTTCAGTTTGAAAACTCCAGGGTTGCATTTTAGTCTGGACAGACACTGAGACTTTTGGAAATGATGACACAGACACCCACGTTCGTGTTCTGATTCAATCTTATCAGTCATGATGTGCAAGGCTAAAACATTATAGCTAAGCTTACATAGCTATTATGATTATCCTTCTTGTGTGGGTACTTCTTTCCCGTTGCCATGGCTTCCTTCGGTGATGGATAATGCTTCTAGTACCACTCTAATATGTTGCCATATTTGCTTTGCATCGACTCCCAATCTGTTTTCCACCACCTTGACTGCCTTATAGTCATGTGTTCCTTTCAGTAACAGTCCCACATCATCTCTGGCCTTACTTTTCGCCTGCCGCAAGGTATTTTCTGTAACCAAGCAGCCAATGGCAGAGTAGACAGTCTGCCTCCTGTATATATCCGCATGTGCACGTACATGTACAGTTTATGTAAATGGTCATGTGGTGTGGTTTTTGGTGTGTAGTATGGAGTGATTATTTCTAAAACAATGCCAAACTGCTTGTTTTCATCTTAAAACACTGCTTTAAAATGAAAAGAAAAAAAAAGTGTGGATGTGGCCTTAGTATTATCTCTACCTCTGTTGTATTAGGTGCACAGAGTTGGCCTTAGCAATTTGAACACTTGGGTGAACTGACCCTTTAAATTGGTCAGAAATGACATTATGTTTGTGTTTAGCTCCCACAACTATCAATAAACCTTGTCGATCAATGTTTGTCCTCTTTACTTACACATATACTGAAGCACCGCTTGAAGCTTTCAGGAAAATAACTACTTCCTACTCTCAACTGGCACTTGAATGTTGATGTAAACGGTAGGCTATTTACGAGTGAAGCATGTGAATTAACTTGGTCACTTCCACATGATGTAAACAGACACTGGTAGTAAAAGTAGCAGCATTCTTGTACCTTATGTAAAGGGCAAGGCACGTTCAAGAAACAGAACATGTTACAAGTTCCTATAGCTCCTTTTTGGCAGATTATGGGTCATAATGTGCTTGAATCTTGAGTCACCTCTGACATAAATAAAGAGCTTTTTTGAGCGAGTAAGAAGAACCTGAAACAGAGAGAGGAACAGAGATGAGAGGAGTGTTTCAGGGAGCAACATTACGAGTTAATCCCAGATGGCTTCTGAAAAGCACCAGTTTTAGTTTGACCTAAGGAAAATGTATCTTTTAGGACTCAACAGTGATGCAGGTTTTTTAAAGCTTAGTTTAACCTCAGGTTTAATCAATAATAAATAATAATCAGCCAGACTAAAACACAGTGTTTTCTCCAAACTTTCTTCCAGCGGTCGCTGCTGTGCTGTGAGCATAAGTCAGAGTCAAACTGCAGCACATTTTAAATTTATCACAATGCAACACAGACTGCAGTTATTACCCACTTAAAATGTAGAGCTCAGACATTAATCAGTCTAAAGTAACTGCACACTGTTTCAGACTACATCTTAATACACTAAAAAAAAAATACATTGTCATGCTTTAGGATATCAAGTACTTTATTAAAAAAAAAGCTAATAGGTCATTTTTTACACATGACAACCTATGTAGCGTAATAAATGAATTAGAAATAATTTTTTTTTATTATTATTTTTTGGGGGGAGGGTTTATCAAAGTCTGGTATATGTCAGTGATTAACAACAACTTTGATCCAGATGCATGTTTAATTTCTTTTTTGTTTTTTGTGCAGTGTCAGATTTTTAAATTAATCCTGTTTAATACCCTCACACCCTTTTTTGTGTATGTCATATGATATATTAAATCAAGTTATTGTTCCAGAGTTTTTTTCTTTTTTCCCCAACTTTAATCTTGATTATAAATGTCAGTATTTTTTTTAATAAAAAAAAACCCACCCACAAAAAATAAATTAGATTAGATTAATTAGATTAATTGTTTCTTTAATAATTTAATTACTTATTATATTCCATTGCAGTTAATTACATTGCCAGACAGTGTAATTGTGCTTTGGCAGCATATATGAAATGTCATGCCAATAAAGCTTATTGAATTGAATTGAATTGAATTGAATTGAATTGAACTAAACTGAACTAAATTTAATTGAGAAGGAGATACACAGAGCAGGGAGGAAAGTCATGGTAAAGTTGTCAAGTGGCAGTAAATGCTCACTGTAGTTTGTCCATGAATAAACACTGCAGTTCCTGAAAAACAAGTAAAGTTCTGAACCTTGCTTTTTAACTGCCAGTAAGGGGTCCCGGTTTCAAATCCTGGATGAGCCCCCAATTCATGGTATGTCCCCAGTCTAGGGGAACCTAGTTATAACATGCTGCGACTCCCCACTCTTCCCACTCCCAAGGAAGGCCAATTACACAACAACAAAGAAAGCAAGAAAGTTTTTTTGTCTTCAGAGGTGAGCAGTGCCAAAAAAAATAAATAAATAAATAAATATATATATATATATATATATATATATATGTGTGTGTGTGTGTATATATATATATATATATATATGTATATGTGTATATATATATATATATATATATATATGTTCAAAACAAGAGAGAAAAAACATGGCAATGCCAAACATGGCTTCTCACTCTTACTAAAACTGCTTAAAGTGCTCTATTTACTGTGCTCAACAAAAGAATACCGGAAAAACCCAATAATTACTCTAAAAATAAACTGTTAAACAAAACTCAACCTGCCTACTCAAAACTGACCAAATAACTTTCCTAAATGCCTAAGTTATCAGAATGTTCACACTAGATCACCTAAATCAGGTTTTTGGCCTGCAGGTACTCACAACAATTTCACAAACACAGTCTAAGTTCTGGCTCTGTTGGTAAAGGAAGAGTGAAAATGAGGGAAGAGCTTCTATCAGCTTGTGGTTTAAAAATCCTCTGTCTTGCAGTGGACCAATGCAGTAACAGCAATCTCTTCGGAGAACATCTGACAGATCACTGCAGACCAACACAAACACATCAATACCAAAAAATAATGACCTGGGTCATAACACCTCCCCACCTGAAAATCAAACATTTACCCCTACAAAAAATGTTTGATTCAAGACCTAGACAGAGCATCAGCCATGATGCTATCAAGACCCTTTTTATAACGAATATTGATATTGAAGTCTTGAAGCAACAAGGACCAGCACATGAGGCGTTGGTTACGTTTCTGCATCTGAGTCAGGAACACGAGAGGATTGTGGTCACAGAAAACCATGGTTAGCACAGGGTTGTACCCAAGATACACTTCAGATCGCATGATCAATGCCACGCTCATCCTCCTGCAGAAGCATGGCACCCACCCCAAGGGCACTGGCATCTACTTCCAGTGCTTACTAAGGATGGAGCCACGACATCAGACAAGTCTTCACATAACGCACAATAATACCCAGCCATCCACAGAAATTGACAGAGTTCACATCGCGTTCGGGGGGCTGGGAAATCTGGATCACCTCATCTTGGCAGCGACATTTTTACCCAAGTAGGTAAAAACAGCCTTCCCAAACTTACATTTGGCCATATTTAGAGAAAGGGAAGCAGAAGGCAGGCAATCAAAAATCTCCTCCTCATCCTTACAGTTCCTATCACCATCAGCTGGTGGAAAGTGGCTGGAGCGTTTCGCAAACTGAATGGCATAACTGTGTACCGCAGAAAGTGATCAGGAGTGACGAAAGCAGTAATTTCAGAGACACGCTGTGTTAGTGGAACCTGCCAATAGCCTTTAAGGAGGTCTAGTTTGGTGACATACTCAGCAGATCCCACATGATCAACACTGTCCTCCATGCGTGGAAGCAGGAACGAATCAGGTTTTGTAATGGCATTAACCTTGCGGTAATCATTACAGAACCATGGGGTTTGGTCAGCTTTAGGAACAAGGAGGAAAGGGGAACTCCAAGGACTCCTGCTTGGAACGGCAAACCTGGGATCAAGGAGATATTTTACCTCTTGTTGAATTACAGCCCGTTTAGTCGAATGAGCATGATATGAATGCTGTTTAATAGGTTTGTGATTTTCCACATCAATGTCATGTTTTAACACATTAGTTTTAATGGGAATGTCACCGAAAAGACAGACAGATGTGCCAAATATGCATTTAGGTCTGACAAATGCACATGAAACAGAGCTGTGTCTGTTATCCAGCCCATCATCACTAGGATTGTATGGGGCCGGAGCGACAGACACTGAGGCAACAGGTGCAACAACAGGAGATGAACCTGCACAAGTATTGCGGTCAACATACTTTTTAAGCAAGTTGATATGACACACTCAACTTTTTTCTTACAATCAGGAGTCTGGATTACAGAATCCATTTCACTGAGTTTGCGGTCCACCATGGATGGACCAGTCTAGGGGAACCTAGACATAACATGCTGCAACTTCCCACTCTCCCCACTCCCAAGGGAGGCCAGCTACACAAATTTTGGAACAACAAAGAAAGCAGTGCCATAGTACACAGTAGCCTCCCACATAAGAGGGGCTTTGATTTTGACATAACTTGGACCTGACCTACCAATGAACATTTGCAACATATTTCGCATTTCTTTTTATTTTCTCTTTTTAGAACTAAATTATAGGAATAATTAAATTTGTCAGTTTTTGCATACCTTTATACGATTTATGATATCTCTCAGTCTCAAAACACAGCTGATTGTCATCACAAGAACTTCATCAATCTTAGCATATGAAACACATGATCATACTGCTACATGGCATGACCAATATTTTAGAAATAACTCAATTATAACTAAACACAATATTAACTCATAATAATCCTACAGCAGATTTTGTTGAAAACAAAAAAATACTCCGCATGTCCAGATAAAAAACTGTGTGAACCTAATATAACACTATGAACTGAGAAAAGGGTGTGAAAACAGTAGAAAATCAGTTCAGGGTCCAAAGCATTAAAATCTCCCCGGCTGTAAACGTCCTTGGGTGCATTGCTTTTCATAGGAAAACATACGAAAAATGTGTGAGAACAGCCTGCAGAGTTCATCTCGTCAGAGTCTGTGCTCCCTGCTGCTCTACAACATGCTGGCATAAGTTCACTTTGGGTGTGTGTGACAATGGATTTGTCTGTTTTGTAAGTGCTGCTCTTTGGCTGTGAACATCTCCGGGTTTTGACTACACTGTAAGTTCATATGATCTGTGTTTGACAGCTTGAGTCTCTGTGTTAAAATCATTAAGGAGTTATTAAACCAGACTTCATCACATTAGCTCAACATCAGCTTTATGGAACAGCTTGACTCTGGTTTACTTTGTTTGGCTTTTCAGATAAGCCAAAATAATAAGGGTTTCCTCCCCTCTTCCAAACGTGCCTCTTACTGTGTTACGGACACAACTGAATCCAATTAGCTTGATTTTCCTGGTCTTGCTTTGGTGGTGAAAGATGAGTTTTGTTGCATGGTATTTTCAGGCTGAAGAAGCCCAGAACCTTGTCACTGCAGTCAGACAATCATAAGTCATATATTCATACGTTCAAAAGACTGGGGTTAGTTACATTCAAATTAAAATATTTTCATTCTGACTCTTGGGTAGTTCAGTTACCAAGTCCAGTTTTAAGTCATAACCTTTGGGTTTCAAGCCCTAGAAAAGTTAAATGCAATCAAATATAATGTCAGACAATCATGGATGCATTTTAATGTGGTAAGTCAACAGCAATTCATGGAGCAATATTTGTGTTTCATAAATCCTGAATATTACATGTTTATTGAGAGTGACTATTTATTCTTGACAGTGGAAACTCAACTCAACTCAACTCAAACTTTATTTATAAAGCACATTTAAAACAACCAAGGTTGACCAAAGTGCTGAACAGGTCAATAGAAATAAACAAGCAAATACAATGAGGTACCTAATAGTACACCACAATAATAACCATAAGATACATAAAATACAATACAATAAAATAAAATACAAAAGTTATAAAATAAGATCAAAATAAGCTAAAATGTTT